>NC_089788.1:71672719-71710219 GCF_040412425.1 Macrobrachium rosenbergii | reverse complement strand
TTTCAGTCTGTCATCGTGTGGTTAGGGAAAAAATGAAAGACTACAAAAACTAAAGATGTAACCTTGTACTTTATGAAACTTTATAATAAGACATCACCCAGTTCCATAACTTCAAGAGGATTTATCTTACAAGATCTTACACTGAAAGAAGAATAACACAAGATATTAACCGAAGTTTCCTCCAAGAAATAAGAGAATCTTATGAAAATCTTATGTATATTAAATAACATCATACCAGTTGAGCGAAGATTACCCCGTAGAGTCCCTTTTTGATGGCATACATCTTGACAGAGCTATGAATATTCACGTTTATCTTTTTTTCCACTTCTTCGCTCTTTCCCTCTCCAACCTAGGTGCAACCGACAACAGTTGATTAACAGTTAAGTAAATAATCCACTCCTCAGGTCAAGAGAAAGAAAGATTTAACAGATGAAAGCATTTCTGTGGTAACTTTAAGCGGGTTAACAGTTAGGATTTAATTGTCGTCTTCTAACCTCAGGCATTTTTTTTTTTTAGAATATGATGAGAGGTCACAAACAAGAGCTTATGCAGTTAGGAGCAAAATTAACAATGTAAACTTGTCAAGATAACCTGGCAAGAATTCAAAGAAATATAGTAAAACTGAAACAGCAGAACCATTCCCACAACAAAAAAAATCATTTTTCTGTTCTGTTTTTGGCAAAAAGCTCGAGAGAGAGAGAGAGAGAGAGAGAGAGAGAGAGAGAGAGAGAGAGAGAGAGAGAGAGAGAGAGAGAGAGAGAGAGAAACTAATGTGTATGCGTCTGTAACGTTGTTCACTTCTTATTTATAATTATTTAATTTCCCAGATGATTACACATGCATCATTCTAATTCAGAATGATTTAGGAAATACATGCCACCACAAAATCCAAGGATTCTGAAGACTTATTTGTACACTATTTTGTCTGACGTTCCGACAAAAACAGACCACAATGCCCAGAAGATTCAATAGCCCACTTGGCATCTCGTAGCTTACCATTCATATATCTGATATGTGTAAAAATTACTTTCATAAAAACAAATTAATTATACAAAATGGCAGCAGACAGAAATTAAACGTTTTTGAACCTGACAACACTTTTACACTGACATAAACGAAAAAATTACATTATATATATATATATATATATATATATATATATATATATATATATATATATATATATATATATATATATATATATATATATATCCGCAGGCAACGGTGGAACTTGGCTGTTTGTTGACTGAACTCTCGACTCTCCCTACTGCCTAAAGACGGAACTAGAGATCAGCCGACTTCCCAGAAATTGTGACTAAATTGTTGAGCGTCGACAAATGTTTACTCTTGGAATTTGCCAACGCGGCAGCTTTTGCGGTGGTAAGCTGTTGTCAAAACCATTTCTGCTTTGCCAAAAAGAAAGTAAAAACACGAAAAAGTTAAAGTGGATTAGCGTGAGCAGGCAGGTGGTGGCTCCGGCTGAAATTGCAGAAAGGGGAGCAATCCATTAGGCCCTGACACCACAGCTCAAAATCATACGGGTTAGGGCTGGGACAGTCCATCTGCTCGAAGGAAAAGGTACTGCAACGATCCTTTTCCCTTTTGAATTTATTGAGAATAAATATGAACAGTGCAATAGCGTACCACCTGAGCAGAGGAGTTGATTTTATCTTAGCCGGTGAGAAGCCTATCTAAATTTAGTGTATCATACATGTATATATATATATATATATATATATATATATATATATATATATATATATATATATATATATATATATATATATATATATATATATATATATATACACACACATATATATATATATGTGTGTGTGTGTGTGTGTTTGTTTGTGTGTGTGTGGAGTCTTTTTCCCGTCCAGACAGTGTCTCTCATTCAAAGTAAAACCAAATTGGACGATACGTGATACAATTATGTGCCTAACAGCTATTTGGATGTTGCATTTCCCTTGAAATGATCACATGCAGATAATGAATTTCAGAAAAATAAACCTGTTCCGTAATATAATGGTAAATTATATGGGAAATGTGTCTCAGTCATTATAAGCGTAGACGAAAGCTCTGATGGCGTGCCACATTGTCGTAATGATATCTTAAAATATTAATGCCAGGCAATGAACTACACGTTGTATGCAATGAAGATGTGTGTGTGTGTGTGTGTGTGCGTATGTGTGTGTGTGTGTGTGTGTGTGCTCGGGCAACCTCACTGAATGTGTAATAACGGCCTCTCTGCTGTCAAAACCAATCTTCATACAATTACTCACGCAAAGCGACCAAGAAATGAAACACAATAATAATAATAATAATAATAATAATAATAATAATAATAATAATAATAATAATAATATTATTATTATTATTATTATTATTATTATTATTATTAAGTTCCCTCTGCACTGATTACGATCAAATGAATCCTATGGGAAATTCAATTAAAAATAAATCCGTAAGCCATCCCAAGGGCCAATCCCTTGAACTCGCAAACGTTTTCTCCAACTTTTGAAATTAGTTTTCGATGTCTGTAGCGTGATGGGCGAAATCCATAAGCAATGGAGGCGAACAACTTTTTTTTTTTTCTTCTCTTGAAGTTCGAATGTTCTGAATCTTTGAAACACAATACTTTCCTGTCATTTTCCGCTGTTGGTCTTTTATGTGGCTTATGATTATTAAATAAACGAGAATAATTTCAGTATTCATAATTTTTTCAGGACCCTGCCTAATAAGGATCGTTTAAAACCTTCAAATCTAATGGATAAAAGAAAAGTTAGCCAGACAAGAAAGCTAGCTGTAAAAGTCTTCTAGTAACTCATAAGAGATGATTAAAGGTTTAAGAATTACTTTCCCCGGTCACGAATTACGTTTATTATAATGCAAGCAAAAAATTCCAAAGAAGCAGTCTGTATATTGTGAAAAAGATGTTATCTATACATGGCTATGAAGGCATAGCTAGTAAAGTATTCTTTGTAATAAAACCTTTATGTCACTGATATCAATATTCGCTTCAGGCTTACAGATTGTCAAAAGTTCACCGCCCACTCTACAATACATTATGACAGCAATCGAGGAACAATCTCACGTTGTTTTTCATAAATGCATTATTCTTCTTATCTTGTATAAGTATGGTATAAATCCATTGTCACCATATGCCTTCTGAATACAAAAGTACAACAGGTCATAAAATAATACGCACTTACTCCTACAGTAATGATTTTCTTCTTGACACTCCACTGGTTATATATAAAAAATGGATAAAAGAATCCCTGGTTACACATTAGCTTCCATCTTTGCTTGTGTGGGCAACAAACTGATTCTGTGTATAAGCAATTACAAACCTCATCTCTGTAATCAAAAGAGTTAATGTCTACTTGTTTACATAATTCTCTTCTTGCAGTATTAAATGAATTTTTTAACCCCATAATCTACTTTTAATTTTAAAAAGTTACTTTTCTTCTTTGGATTCTTCAATTCGATTTCCTCTCAGAAAGAGAGAACTATATTCATTACCGTTTCAGAATTCTACGATCCATCCCTAAACTAAAAAAAAATAAAAAGTTCAACTGGATGAGAGCAGAGGGTTTTGCCAGAAACTCAAACCTAACTAGTGACACTCAAAACCAGAGTGGTTTTTAATCAAATTTGCATGATTATTGTAACTCACACATAGTATATTTACTTATGGACAGAGGTAAATTAAAATGCAATGACAATTAAAGCTAAATCTAACCAGAAAACTGCGCAAATATTTCCCGGGGGCTCAGCGCCCTCACGAATTTTTTTAAGGGCGCAAACCCAAACCTTGCAAACAAAGTAGCTATTGTTGTTGTAGGAAAGTAAGCGCAACTCGACTAAGTAGCTACTGTCGTTGTAGGAAAGTAAGAGCAACTCAACTGAGTAGCTACTGTCGTTGTAGGAAAGTAAGAGCAACTCAACTGAGTAGCTACTGTCATTGTAAGAAAGTAAGAGCAACTCAACTCAGTAGCTACTGTCGTTGTAGGAAAGTAAGAGCAACTCAACTGAGTAGCTACTGTCGTTGTAGGAAAGTACAGTAAGAGCAACTCAACTCAGTAGCTACTGTCATTGTAGGAAAGTAAGAGCAACTCAAATGAGTAGCTACTGTTGCTGTAGGAAAGTAAGAGCAACTCAACTAAGTAGCTACTGTTGTTGTAGGAAAGTAAGAGCATTCAACTGAGTAGCTACTGTTGTTGTAGGAAAGTAGGAGCAACTCAACTAAGTAGCTACTGCTGTTGTAGGAAAGTAAGAGCAACTCAACTAAGTAGCTACTGTTGTTGTAGGAACGTAAGGACAACTCGATAATTGAAGTCCATTCCAAACCCAGTCGTAGTCCCGCCGTTCCAAACCCATTACACAAATGTTGCTGGAAATATGAAAATAAAGCTAATTTCATTGGAAACTGAACCGAGTTAGACCTTCTGTAATGGAATATGCTAAGTAGGCTCCAAAATGGCTTCATTATTATTCATTTGAAAACACGGCCTCAATCATAAAAGGGACGCTCAATGGGAACAGGGGACAATGCCACGACAGAAAAAGGGAGGAAATAATGATACAAGGAATTACCTTATATACATACATACATACATACATACACACACACACACACACACACACACACACACATATATATATATATATATATATATATATATATATATATATATATATATATATATATATATATATATATATATATATATATATATATATATATATATATATATATATATATATATATATATATATATATATATATATATATATATATATATATATATATATATTAGACAATAAATAAATACGAATGAAACACTGCATATTCTCTTTAAGAAATAAAGAAAGTAAGACCAATACATGGTAAAATACGTTCTTGTAAGCAGCAAATCTCGTCGAAAGTATATTAATAACGTCTGAATTAAACACAGTGTAGCTATTTCTTCTATCCGTAAGACAACTGTTTTTGATAAGAATATGCATGGCAGAAATATGATTCTATTTTATACATCAAATTAGGAAACTAAAACCGATTAAAAGCATTTACTGTGTACGAAAGCATAAAAACTAAATTTATGTTATGTAAACTACTGTAAAACTAATAAAAAAATAATAATTCTAAAACTATGAAAATAGTGTATCACAGTCATGCAAAACGATATAAACAGCCTACAAAAAAAAATGGATAACATTTCCTCCTTTTTCCATTGAATAAGAAAATGAATGAGTTGTGCCAGCAAATACTGGGTCAATTGCTGTTATAACAGGAGTAATGGATTACATTAATTTGCGTTGAGGTTAAAAAAAAAAATAACATTTTCCACATTCCTCTCATTATATATCATTGCTGTATTTCCCGAACGCATTCATTCTGGGGAAACCCATTACAACAATTTAAAAATGCTTTGAAATATATTCGTGTCCGTGTTTTCCACAGAAATAGCTTTGACATTTGGGGCATAATTATAACACTTCCATATAACAACCTTTTCCAATTTTTAGGCCATAAAGAACTGGAAGTTATGGTCATACACCATATATGAATTTGCTTTTCAAAAAGATGCTGAATGAACAAATTATTCGGGAGGTAATACATGTATATGTATTCATAATTAAAAGAATATGATAAATCAAATTGAAAGGATCTGTGGCAGGTGTACAATAGCAGCGCACTCAGTACCTTTAACATTTATCTATTTGCTCTGTATATTATGAATAATTCACTCGAACGCAAGAGAATTCTCCCATAGAGAAATTACAATGTCCTCAAAGCAACGGCATATTTTACCTACTCAATTTTTACTATAAGAGGTCCGGGTTAGCTCCTACTGACACATCTAAATCATATGTTACCTTAGCGTCAGCCTATGAAACAAAATCACACATATATTCATGTGTCCACGTAACTTACAGCCACCGTTCACTTCCAAATTAATATTAACTTCACCAACAGACTTAATTCTTCAATTTTAATAACGAAAAATGGATGAGCTACCTGACGCAAGGCAACTGGAATAAAGTAATAAATAGCATTACACAGAACTATGACAAAATTTGAGTCCCCCAATGATTCTGCTTTACTAAAAACGTAAAAGTTGCCATGAACAATAACAGCTGGGTTACAGTACAGTAGGTATTTCCTTAATAGCTCGTAGCTGTACGATATCTATTAATTCAGACCACAACGACAAGTAATATTATCGTTATGACGTTACAAATAACAGAAAAAGAAAAAGAAATAGACATTCTCGGTCGTTACTACAATTAGTAAACAAACAAAATTATGTAAATCCCTTTCATACTTATGATGGTTATTAAACAACCGGAAAAAATAAAAATGCGTATACATTTTTGCAAAAGAAAAAACAAGACAATAATCGCTGCCGCAATCATACTTTGAACAGCTCAAAACCTCTCCATCAGCTGCTTCAAAATACCTTATGAGAAAATTCATTAGCAGCGCATCGATTACCTTTCCACACAATGCTCGATTCACTTAACACTACATGCAGTCTCTCTCCCTTCCTGGACATGGACCTTCCAGAGCCACATTATAGACTATTTGGGCCAATCTATCGTCCTCCATCATCTCCACATGATCAGAACATCTCAAGTACTCGGATCCACCTTTTCACCCACTCTAAGCTCTGTCCAATTTTGTATCATTATTTTTCACCTCAAGTCTTCTACTTCACATATACTACAAAAAACAATTCATTTCAATAGCATCCACTTTCATTTTTCTCTTTCACACTGAACATACATACTTTACTTCCATAATGGAGAGTTGGCAAAACAATCCCCAGTTACTATCCAACTGTGGTTTCCAAAGGCACTCATTTTCTCTTCAAATACACATATAGTTTTGTTACCTCCCTTGGTTCATCCCACCATCATCCACTTCATTTACTCCGTAATACCTACATGAATCAACCATTTCCATTTTTTCCACTTTCTAAAAAAGCATTCATCATTAAATCTTCCTAGTTTCCATATATTCTCATAACCAACCCTTGGTCAAATTCACTTCCAAATGTCACCTCCAATAGATAACATCAAACCCTTTCACTTTCCTTTAATTTTAGTTTTCTGTAAAAGAAAACTATTGTGCCGGCCTTGTCTGTCCGTCTGCACCTTTTCTGTCTGCCCTGAGATCTTAAAAACTACTGAGGCTAGAGGAATGCAAATTGGTATGTTGATCATCCACCCTCCAATCACCAAACATAGCAAATTGCAGCCCTCTAACTTCAGTAGTTTTTATTTTATTTAAGGTTTAAGTTAGCCATAATCGTGCGTCTGGCAACGATATAGGACAGGCCACCACCTGGCCGTCGTTAAAGTTTCATGGGCCACGGCTCATACAGCATTATATCGAGACCACCGAAAGATAGATCTATTTTCGGTGATCTTGATTATGTGCTGTACAGAAGACTCGATTGCGCCTAAAAAACTTCGGCGCATTTTTTACTTACTTTCTATTATCATTATCCCCCATACAGTGCTACATCATCTCGAAACATCATTATCCCCGCTATCCATTCATAACCCCTTTACTTATTCCATAACTTTGGACCTTACTTTCACCTCCAGTGCTTCCTGTAGATTAACTGCATTATTCCATCCACAAACATTTTGAACAACAATGGAAACAACAACTGTGTACGCTGAACTTATACCGCTCTTATTTACATATTCCAAAACACTTTTCCTTTCATCTTGAATACTCTGTCACTCAGCAAATTACCTCCTGCACTGAATCTTTACTAATTCTACCATAAGCCTTTTCTAGATAAATATTAGCCACATATAGCTCTAACTTTACTCTCAAACTTTTCAAACGTCTGTTTAATAATAAATCCTGATCTACAAACCATCTTTCTTATTTATACATTTACAAAGTACACCTACCCCGGTGTACTAAGTGATGAAATACCCCTACAGATCTCTCAGTAATCTTTGACCTCTTAATCTTTACACAAAGTAACATTGAGCATAGCTGCTCTCTCTCTCTCTCTCTCTCTCTCTCTCTCTCTCTCTCTCTCTCTCTCTCTCTCTCTCTTTCATATATATATATATATATATATATATATATATATATATATATATATATATATATATATATATATATTGCATATATATATTTATATATTTATATATACATGTGTTATGTATACAACATATTTATGTGTACATGAATATATAATATATATATTACGTATATATGCGTGTGTGTGTATGTATGTGTGTGTGTGCGCGCGCGCGCGCTCACGCACTGGAAACACCACAACTTTAGTACTCATCCGGATGTTATATGAAAATCTGTCATTTTCTGTTACACAACAGTAATCATTTCTGATGTACAGACCCACCAGCAACGAATTTCCTCTCTCTCTCTCTCTCTCTCTCTCTCTCTCTCTCTCTCTCTCTCTCTCTCTCTCTCTATCATTTACGCATTTTCTGACCAACGTGCCATTCGTTAATCACATTGACTTTTGAATGGAACAGCTGGGAAAACCGAAAACGCTTTACCATGCCGATCGTGTTTGTACAGATCCATCAGAACAATGGAACCGCGTCGAAATTCTGTTGATTTCACAAATATAGGAAAAAGTTTTGTCTTTTATCTACAAACAACATATAAAATCATAAAAAAAAAAGAGTATACCCCTTTAAAAAAAAAAAAAAAGTATATCCCTTTTTTCTCCCCGAGTCCAAAAATAGTTCCCAAATTTCGGCAGCTTTCACACACAGGTTATTGAGATAGTTATAAAAACCAGAAAAAGAAATTGAGAGCTATCGACGGGCCTCACAAATTGACTGGAACAGAAAATGGAGATTATAGCTGAATGAAAGAATTGACACGGGAAAATTTCTGATCCTGAGGCACGCATCGATTTTTCTGGCCAAACTTTGCAAGTCTGTTCGCTATTCTTCCCAATTCTGCTGGTTCGATCATGATACGACGTCCAGTTATTCTTGAAAGGGATTCGTCTCGTAAATCGTTTTTCTTTATCCCTTATAAATTCTTGGTTTACTGCAATGTTTTTTTTATTGCAATGTTACATATAATTTGACAGTAGTGCAATATGCAGGAAACTTTGCTTGAAGATTCTGACGCACAAGTAACTGAAAGATATATTAATAAAATGTATTCATATTTTTAGTAATGCAAATCCCAATGGATTAAGAAAATTACGTCCATGATTGACTGCAAACAAATGAAGTACTTACTACTTTAATCAAAAACGAAGTCGGGAACACAAAGAACGGAATCTAAACGCAGACTCGACAAACGCTTGAAATAAATACTCTCATGCTTTAACAAATGGCGGCAAGTCTTACATTACTGTTTTCCATTACCCTCTGCTCGACTTTCTGTGGAACACAGACGGATATAATTCCTCTCCACATCATTATCATCGCTGAAATCACTCGGTGTTAAGCCTCGATGAATCATTCCGACACTCCACTCGCGGTAAGCGTGATTTAAAGGAGATGCATATAATTGCTCCAATAATTGATAGCCATCTGCTGGCCCGGTCCCATTAAAATGGTTCATTATCTTATTTGTAAACTGATTCTGCTCTGATGCAGTGCAAAATGCATCGTCACCATCATCATTCATTGCAGGTTGCTGCAGGCACTATATTATTATTATTATTATTATTATTATTATTATTATTATTCAGAAGACGAACACTATTCATATGGAACAAGCCAACATGGGTCACAGACTAGAAATTCAAGCTTCCAAAGAAAATGGTGCTCATTAGGAAGTAAGGGAAGGTAAAGGGAAATACAAAGTGAAGAGATCTCACTTAAAAAATAATTAATACATTAATCAAATACATAAAAATGTATTAAAATGCAGGGAGAATAGCACTAGGGTAGCGATACATTACATAAGAAGAAAAGAATCAGATTCACCCAACTGAATGACACTACTGAGTAAGATATTAAAACCCAGACATTAAAAAAGGGAGCAAGGTCGTGTTTACGATAAAAAAAAAATAAGCCAGGACAAATAGGTAATTTTTCACACTTCTTACAAATAATGATTCTGATATGTCCTCAGGCAACAACCCCGAGGGAGATTTTCTTTCAAGGGGATAGACTGGAACTAAATGTCATAAGCAAGGTACAGAGGGAGAGAGAAAAAATCCTTTTCGCATGACACTGTGCGGCATAGATAACTAAAATTAGATATGAGAGAGAGAGAGAGAGAGAGAGAGAGAGAGAGAGAGAGAGAGAGAGAGAGAGAGAGAGAGAGAGAGAGAATTTCATGAAAAATATCTGGATAAAATGACATTCTGCCATCAAAGTCATTAAAGAAGTTGGATATCAACAATGTCTTGAGATATTTATTTGGTTCAGCTCCATAAAGATTAGACTAGAATACCTGAATTTTATTCACAAATAATTTATTCAAATTGCATCTCTCTTTTTTATTTATTATGTTTAACGCGTGACTCATAAATTTCGAAAACAGCAAGCTGTTGATCAAAATTGTTAGCTAAAGTATCTCAAGAAAATAAAAGCCAAGTGACTGGTTCGTTGTAAAAGCCAATTTCAGTGATCCAAGCGGCATGCTTCTTTGGACTTAATATACATTCAATGAATATTTACATATATATGTATATATATATATATATATATATATATATATATATATATATATATATATATATATGTACGTATAGATGTACGTATGTATATATATGTATATGTATATTCATATATACATACATATATATATATATATATATATATATATATATATATATATATATATATATATATATATATATATATATATATATATATATATATATATATATATATATATACTGTATATACAGTATAATCCTTTGCTTTAGAATACATTTACGTTAAAGGTAAGCGATACAATTCGAAGAAATTTCTTGACGCATGGCCTACAAAACAGCGCATATAAGCGTTCATGGAGAAGTTGACTCTTGTGGAAGACCATGAACATGAGATTCAAAGTTTCGTTGCAAAAGCGTGCTAAAGACGTTTTGGTCAGTAATGCGTCCTTCGATTTTAAAAATTTCAGCGAGATGTGTGAAGAAAGAGGTCAGGGAAAGAACTGGAAACGTAGGCGGAATGTCTTCAGAATAATAGATGGCTTTGCAGACAGAGCATTAAGAGGTGAACGTCCGCAGAGGATACTTTGTTAACTGGAGATAATGACGACAATCTGCAGAGCCTTGTCACAGAGTCTGGAAAGCGACTGCAACAAGCAGAAGTTTGAAGTGAATCGTTTAGTAGGATTTGCATAACAGATAACTAGGAATATGGAGCAGTGGTAGTTAGTACGAAGGTTAAAAGAACAGAGGGTGGCTAGGTCATGCCCAGTTTCAACCAACCGCCTCAAAAAAAAGGGGGAGATGAGAATGTTTATGAAAGCAAAAGTTGGAATGGGAATCCTGAGTCATCTCCTCTTCTTGGAAGTGAAGTGCGGCCAATGAAATTAGACCTTAGCTGTTGAGTTTAATTGTGTGCATTGAAGGAATATAGAGTAGGAGCAAAACAATTAAAGTGCTGAAAAAATTATCGTATGTGAACATATAAATTGGAATGGTTAATGATGGTCTGCAACTGTGGAGAGAATAAAAAAAGGACAGAAATTCGAAACCTGTTGGGGGGACAAAGTTACAGATATATAAAAAAAGGAAGAGGCCTTACTCTATACGGTAGGAGAGAGAGAGAGAGAGAGAGAGAGAGAGAGAGAGAGAGAGAGAGAGAGAGAGAGAGAGAGAGAAAGAGAGAGAGAGTAATGCACTGCGGATAAGCCTCCGGTGTCGTTATGTGAAGTAACTGATGATGAGTTCTTCTTTAACTAAGAAATATAGAAATGAATATGGACGCAAGTTTCGTCTTTCTTCGGAACCACCTCCTTATTAACGAAATAACAAGTTTCTCCTTAAGAAGGCGTTACTTCCGTTAAAAGTGCGCTGAAAAACCAGTTCACAAAAGAACAAACTCTACTTCTGTTCACCACAGCATGCACAGGGTTCAAGCGCTATTGATGACGAAACTAGACCTAAAACGAAGCCTCCATGCAATGTGGTCATATATCTGGAAACTTGCTCAGTACATTAAGGAAAACAGAGATGAGATTACCGTATAGGCGAGTCATCCAGCGCTCATAACAAAACTTGGGCGACCCATTCAAGGGCCATTCCTGCCGAGTAATGCGTCGCAGAGGACTCGTTTTTGGGAGCGCTGTAACTGCCCTCTCCCGGTCTAAATTAACGCTGGGGCTTCCCATTTATGAGTCAGTAATCCTTAATAATAAATGGAATAAAGGAAAGTAAAAAAGACGCTGCTGCAAGAATGAAGGCAAGTGCTGACTTTTTTGAATAGGGAGAAAAGAACAGACAGAACAAAAAACGACAATATCAAGAAAACTCGACGTGCAATATTCAGGCAAGAGCGTAAAAACTTACCATGACGAAAACTCTTATATTACTCGGGTCATTTTTGATTAGGAGGGACCTCTGCAATTAGTCGGATGAACAATGCTATTGCAGAAAAAGGGGGGAAAATAAATATGCGACAATCCAGAGATCTGAAAAGCTTCTCATATAAATATTTTAATCGAAAAAACGGGGAGAAAATGTTTCCCGATTAAAACGGAATCAGAGTAAAAGGAAACAAAAGATAAAAAAATCAATCAATCAAGGCTATAAAGGGATTAAGTGAATAGCTGATTCATAATACTGCCGAGGCAACATAAAGGGGTGCATAAATAATCAGAGAATACAAATAAAAGTCTCCTCAGTTTCCTAAGGTGGCTATAAATAAAATATACGCCTCTGTGATGAAGCATACGTATTACCATAATGTACACTTGTATACTGGTTTGTGTTCCTATGCATATACCTACGTAAGTAAATGACTACGAATACAAATATCTGATTTAAAATACACTCGTATACATACGTGTCGATAATATTTGATTAACATCTTAAAAAGAGAGCGGAGAACTGTACTTCAGTTTCTGATCCCTGGCATTCAAACTCCTTGACATAAAGGTTTATGGCAGAAACAATAATGACTCTGACTTGGGGAACAACTTACACCCAAGGGGAATGTAACTGATGAGTCATTCTGCCGCGACCAGGTCAAAGTCTACTGTTAATCACTGTATCCCAACCAGGGGTTTTACTTTAGACCCTTCTCAGGAGATACAAGTGGCTCCGATATAAGGCTGCAAACCCCGTGCCCCAGTTCACTCTTCATGTTTCAATAACTCTGTGCATGATTTAATGCTTAGAACAACACAGGCACCCCCATACAGTCAACGCTTATTTCTGGAGATACATCGTGGCAAAGACATTCAACTGACAATCATGGTTCACAGTTGTCTTGAATAACTTCTTTCTTTGTCGTTGCTTTGTGTGTATTGAGTATATATTATCAGTTTCTTAAAAATCCCTCGCTCAGATTTATTGCCGTTACCTAGCTAGGTTTCTGTTGGTAAGAGAATATCAATCTCCACAAGCACTCTCTTATTTCAATATTTTGTTGTCAACTGATTAAAAAAAAACATTTTACAGGAAGCGTGAAGATGCGTGCACAATAAAGTTGAGTGACACAGTGTGACTATGGGGCTTGACACACTAGCGATGAGACTTATGTGGAGGTGAATTTAGCATACAACGTTGCAACAGATTTCTGCACAGGAGGTTCATTCATGATTCAGCAATATATGAATGTGGTAGTGACCAATGAATATCTTTTTCATCAGTCACCTCTCTGTGAGGATTGTTAATATATATATATATATATATATATATATATACATATATATATATATATATATATATATATATATATATATATATATATATATATATATATATATATATAATAAAACTGAGTGCCGTTTGGTCTCACTAAAAACAAAATCATAAATGTGTCCCACAGCTTCAAGGTACTTTCAATCTAGTCTTAATCAAAAAAATCCTGAGAGGAAAATAGCATTCCAATGACACTAAACTAAAATTAAATAACAGAAATATTGCTACAGCCTCCCATACAATCACGACGATTCCTCTTGTCATCATTGTAGCAACAGCAACCCGTGCAAAATCACGTCTTCAAAAAAAAATAATAGGAGCGAATGACATTAATCATTTTAATGAAATCCCTTATTAAGATTTTCAAACGATGTTTCCCCCTACCTCGATGTAATTAATCTTTCGCGTTCTTTCTCTCGTTCCCTAAAAGTCACTTGTGTTTAGATGAAGAGTCACGTGGCCACCTCCTCGTCAGATCCAATCTTATCTCGACTTTTCTCCACCGTAAGAGGTTAAGAAGGGTGTTTGCATAAGATCTGGGATTTCGCCAACAAAGAGCAAAAAGACGGACGTTGCTGTTGACACTCGCAGTCCCAGGAACCTGTCATCCTTAATATGCATCATCTGAGATCCAGCTGAAATACATGTTATTCTTGACAAGTCTTCGAGGAGATGATAAATATAGCGCCTCAGTCTCTATCTAGATCACTCGTGCTGTCACTTGAATCTTTACGACCGGCTTCTCTCTACCTTGCAAGTTGATCTGGTCCAATTCATCACCGAAAGGGTTGGAAAAAGCCTTCGAGTTATGGAACTACGAATACAAGCAGGGGAAGTGGGAGAGATCAGAGTGTGAGGAAAAGGAGAAGGAGGGAGGGGGAGGAAGTGGAGGAAGAGAGGGAGGAGGAAGTGGAGGAAGAGAAGGAGGAGGAGGAGGAGGAGGAGGAGGCGGAGGACCCAGCTTCCCATTTCTCTCATCATGACACATCGTCTTAAGGTAAATAACTCAAGTGTTTACCCATTCATTAGTCACATTTCTTTAAGTGGCTTAACGCATGGCCTAGCACAGCCTGGCAGGAGTACTGGGGATGGTGTGGGTAGGGTTTGAGGGGAGGGGATTGAGGCAGGCAGGCAGGCAGGCCGATCGTGGGTGACGTAGTGGGGTTGGGGGAAGACTGGGGATAAAACCGGGGTTTTGGAAACATGTAGAGACGATCCATTTGGCACTTGATGGATCCTGTGCGTTGCTGGAATGGGAAGGGGGAAGGCAAAGAGCAACGAGGTTCATACACTAAATATTCAGGGAGATATGATGGGGGAAACCAGAGAGAGAGAGAAAGAGAAAGAGAAAGAGAGAGAGAGAGTAAGGGTTAGTAAAATTAATGGGTACCATGATGGATGACTTGCAGGAGAAATAGTGGGGACGAAAATAATCAACTCGAAGAATGACTTCAGTAGGAGGGAATAGAGGGAAACAAGGATGTTAGGATCTGAACTTTAAGCAAATTGACGATTTATCACAGAAATATTATAAAATAATAATCATTTAAGGTTTTCAATCGAAAAAAAGACATGAGAGCAGACTGTGGAAGGAGAAGAACTTACTATACCAAATACTTAAAATACCAGTTATTATGCCTTGGTTTTATTATCTTTTGTAAAATTATGTAGTAAAAAGAATTCCGTTTTCAATTCAAGGACGACAGATTTGCATAAAAGAAAACGTCTGACTATATCTCAACAACTCCAGTTGCGTTTCTTCGGACGATATATATTCAGGGCGTGACAAACATCTTGAAAGTATATTTTACAAATGTTCCACGACACGAAATTCCTTTCTCCTCTGAGCTTATCTTTCTTCGGCACATGAATCCTCTCTCTTCCCTCCATTAATAAAAGAAGTCTGCAAGCAGACAAGTGCGACAGCAAAACCTCCAGCTCCCTGGAAATGATAAATGGAAGTCCAGACGAAACAAATGAGTGAGAAAGAATGCACCAGAAATTTACCGAACATTTAGCCATGAATCTTCGAAACGATAAAAAACAACGTCTTGGAAAAACATTAGATGTTGCAGTAACTCAACCGAGGTATAAACGGATTCCAGTTTATTTTGCGATGAAGAGATGAAGCATGGTATAAGGAAAACGGAATAACTCTTGAAAATATTCGCAGACACTGGCGCAAAGACTGACAATGCAGAGGAAAATAAATGAAATGTCTGACACTGGGCAGAAAGCCGCACACCAAAACCCACTGGTACATGAATATATTATTCCATATTTATGTAACATTACAAAAACTTAAAATACCACAAGGATATCAAGCAGCAAACAAACTTACATTCTATTTAGGGTTTCAACAATTTCCAACTCTCCACCAGCATTAACAATTAAGCCCCTAAAAGAAGTTTATCCTGTCAATAGATTCCTAGAACTCAAGAAACAAATACTAAACAATTGTCACAAAATGAGCATCCCCGTAGCGGGGGTAGTGCCGTCAGTGCATCTCGTGCGGTGCACTGTAGACATTGCTTAAGGTTCTTTGCAGCGTGCCTTCGGCCTCTAGCTGCAACCCCTTTCGTTCCTTTTACTGCACCTCCTTTCATATTCTCTTTCTTCCATCTTACTTTCCACCCTCTCCTAACAATTGAATCATAGTGCAACTGCTTTGAGGTTTTCCTCCTGTTACACCTTTCAGATCTTTTATTGTCAATTTCCGTTTCAGCGCTGAATGACCTCACAGGTCCCAGTGCTTGGACTTTGGCCTAAATTCGATATCCAATTCAATTCAATTCACAAAATGGGCGAGATAGTCCAATAGTTAGTAAGCCGTTTTATACTCAAGTGACGCATTTTAAGGATACGAAAAGCAACTTAACATGTTCCTCTTCCACCCCTTGGGGAATTTCAGTTACCAGTTATCACCACCAAGACCCCCGCTACTCCAAAGAAATAGGTTTTTATACGGCAAAGGAAACACGCTGTGCGCAAGCTGAGACAATCTGCTTTGCCCACAAGAACGGTCATTTCTTCGTATAATGTGTCGTTCCCCAAAAAAGGAAATAATTTTCTAACCTCTGTGATAAAGCGAAAATACCAAATGTGAAACTTACTACAGTAAATGTTCATAAAATAGGTGTTCTTTGACATCTTACTGACCATTCTGGTCCATAGAAATGTTTCTTACAAGTGGCTAAAGTAGATATGTAGGTTCAGCTACCAAAGAAATCCTTAAACTGGGAAATGTTTCATCCAGCTCCATCACATACGAAAGTACGTTTCCTTTATGCCAAAACTTGAAGTATTCGCGTAGAAGACATCGTGTTCATTGATCAAACATTAATGAGAACTTACCAAAGTGAAATAAGTCTAAGAATTGGGAAATAAAATATGACTAATTTTTTAGTGAGAGAGAGAGAGAGAGAGAGAGAGAGAGAGAGAGAGAGAGAGAGAGAGAGAGAGAGAGAGGCTTCATCCCAGCTAGATGATCTAGCCAGTAGAGAGCCCTCCCGATTTCAAGGCATACAGAGCAATGAACACTCAAGTCCTGTGCTTCTCTCTCTCTCTCTCTCTCTCTCTCTCTCTCTCTCTCTCTCTCTCTCTCTCTCTCTCTTCGAAAACAACCGACTAACAGCTGTGTACCTAATTCACTGCTGAGGTAAGCGAAGGCATACTGGAATAGGCCCTTTCGTCTCTCGTCCAGTAGGAGAATCGAAAACCGGTAGGCTTACTTCGCCACGAGAGAAAGAGAGAGCATGGAATATTCTATTTTTTGATGGACAGAATCCAATTTTTCTAACACAGGATATGGGTTCTTTTGTCATTATGACATACAAAACATAAAATAGTAAGACTATAACACTGACAATACTTAGTTATAAAGTTACCATAAGTTGAAACTGAGCAAAAGAGAAAACAATTCTCTAATCTGAAAGTTAAAGAAAACATAAATGCATGAATGGTGAATGTTACTCCAAAATAACTGTTAATTCCTTTTGCATAAGTAATTGAACGAACAACAACAAACAAGGGCCTTAAATAATACTAAACGGTTAGCCTGGTTAAGTCTGGGCCAATATATTGCACGAGCTTGTGGCATTTCAAAATGAAAGTAAGAGTACAGTATTTGTTCCATCAAAAACATTGCCATATATTCCTAATCATAATACATTTCATCATTATCCAAGGGGGAAACAAACTGGAACTACTGCTTTGTTTGTCAACTGGACAAAATGGAATGTCTTGAAAGTCCACCAAAGAGTAAAACATCATTAAAAATATGTCCCTAACTTTGAAGAAACCCATGCTTTACAAGTCACGCTTGATCACGTACGATTAGGTGGAGGTGATGGCGCTGAGTCAACTTCGAGAGTAACAATGCAAAGTATCATCAAAGCTCACATTTAAAAACAAACTTGAAACGGGGTATCAAAAAAACTGAAACGACTGAAACAAGCAAAGAACGATATGCAAAACTGCGAGAAATAAGTCAGAGGTTTAAAAATGCTTTCCTTGTCAGAAATCAGAAAGCGCTTCAATATTCAGACAAGCCTTGACGAGGGAAACTTAATTACCAAATGAGTGAGTGTACTTGGAACGTAGATAATGGATAACTGTTAGGGAAGCTTAACAGAGATATCATGGCTCTGGAATGCATAATCATTCATGTCCAATGTCCCTGTACACCATGAAGATGAACAATTCAAGGAAACACAGTCAGGCAAATAATAGAGAAACCGCGCATGACCATGAAATCGGTGCTATAACTTTTTCTAGCGATAAGTTAGAGCGTGGGATGCATATAAATGAGCAAATACTATCAACCTGTTGTAACTGACTTCAGTAATTAAGAAACTTGATTTGGATGCATGAAAAGATTCAGGAAAACTTCCAGTTCAGTTTCTGTCACTGATGTTTTGTTGAAGATGAATTTGTCCCCATCAAGGTTGATAATAATAATAATAATAATAATAATAATAATAATAATAATAATAATAATAATAATAATAATAATAATTCGCCTTCTCAGCTTGGTGTATAAGTTTTCTTCGTTTCGGCGGGTAAATTAAAAAGCAGCTGTCCGGAGTTCATTTATTATTCGGACAGCTGGTTTATAATTTACCTGCCGAAACGAAGAAACTTATACACCAAGATGAGACGTCGAAATATAACCTCAATGGCATACAGAATGCTATTCTTCTCAACGAAGTTTGCTTCAAAGAGAGTCTCCTTCCACAATAATAATAATAATAATAATAATAATAATAATAATAATAATAATAATAATAATAATAATAATAATAATAATAATAATAATAATAATAATACAAAAGCAATCATTAGAACAGTATTGCTAAGCCGTCTCAGATATAAAAACAATTGTTAAAGGGTATTGCTCACTTACCATTAATAAAAGGGCCACACATCAGAAATTTTGCGATAACACTGATTACAGGACCAGAAGTAGCATAATTTGCACTATTAATGAAATAAGGCAAACTTTATCTGATAAGATTTCATTACTGTATGAACCAAAAACTCTTTCTCCTGAATTTAAGTACCCTTTAAGACGAATCCCACGGTACCTTACCTATCCTCTAAAGTTCCAACCATATGTTATTCTACGTGTTCAACTTATACGAAAGTTACATCCTGGAGCGTTAATTTAATCATACTAATTCCCAAATGCCGACGAACAGCCCAAGTAGGCCTATCCCACTGCCATCAAATCTTAAGTAGAGCACGTCAGACAGAATCCGACGGAAAATCACGTTTATAAGTCTCTTAATTATGCACACCTACACCTACACACACACACACATAATAATATATATATATATATATATATATATATATATATATATATATATATATATATATATATATATATATATATATATATATATATATACCGTTTTCCTTAGGTACATATTGGCAACAATTAAAAAAATTGATGCAGTAAAATTCTGCATCCAGGTCCAGAAATGGATCTGCATACAAATCTAATCAATTGCTCTCCTGAACATAAGTGTTGTTAAAGGTATTATTTTTGTTTTTGTAATCATGTAAGCCTGCTAACAGACTTACAAACTGAAAGAACCATATCCTCTAAACAAGTGAATTTTTTTCATTCCTGTGTCCACAGAAAATCATATAAACAATAACTACTTTTTTGTAGCATTATCACATTTTTTGTTACTACTGTGAAAAGCATCATAATTTCCATCGTAACTATCATTACTGCTATTATTGCTACTATCATTAGTTTGGTTGTTTTGTTGTTGCTTAATATTTTTGTTACCTAAAATCAATAAATGAGAACATTATTTATCATATGAAACTATCGAGGAAGAAGGTCTTTCCTCCATCTTAAATGTAGAGAAAAAAGATCCTCATTAAATATCTCAAGTCGACGGATACTGAATTACAAAGCAATGACATATTTATATATTAAGTGCTGCTTAATGACTTACATTAACCCTTTCTCAATAATTTCCTGTTAAAGGAGATCGCTTACTTCCATCGTTTCAAACAAGAAAAATGAAACGCTTTTTCTTTACGCTCGTTAAGCGATTAAACTTCAACATTCACAGGTCTTCAGGAGAAATATTTTAATAACCAATCGTTTTCATAAACATCACACAATGTCATTTTCGCATCACGTCAACTCAGTGGAGGTATAATGGACCCTTCCTCATTCATCAGGACAAAAACATCCAAATCCTCATTGTTGCTAAACAAATGAGCCTATAGCCTCGTGGGGCATTAAAATGCCTCATTATCTACCAACCGGTAGCGAAAACCGAAGCTAATGAGCTACCCATTTTGTTTTTCAAATTGCTCCAAATTAAACCTTGTCCGCCAATTGAACTGCAAATATTCATGTTGCCGATTCTAGCTCCGTGCTGCTCATGCATGAGCGCTGGCAAAAAAAAAAAAAAAAAAAAAAAAAAAAAAAAAAACACACACACACACACACACACACACACAAAAGAAAATTGTAACGATTTTTTTTTTTTTTTTTTTTTTGCCTCTGATATGCAGGTAATGGAGCGTTTTCATACCATGAATTGTAGCTTAAGATAAAAAATGAACATTAGGATAAACGTCAGTTTTTTTTTTTTAATAAACTGTAAGTTAAAATATGCTTAAATGCCCTTTTGTTTATGTGGATCCTTTGCTCATGCATGAGCGCTGACAAAAAAAAAAAAAAAAAAAAAAAAACACGCACACACTAAATAAAATTGTAACGACTTTTCTGCCTCTGATATGTAGGTAATGGAGCGTTTTCATACGCTAGCTGGTATAAAATCGATGAATTTTAGCCTAAGATAAAAAATGAACATTAAGATAAATGCCAGTTTTTTTTTTTTTTTTTTTTTGGTTAATAAACTGTAAGTTAAAATATGCTGAAATAGAAGTTAGTACAATAAATGAAGAAAGCCCATTGAAACAACTCATTACCAGATTTGAAAAGGAAGAATTACAAATACTTGGTAGTGAATTATTTTTTTCTACAATGAGGAACTAAGTAAATAAATTACATCCACCGTCTTGACTTGACCTATAAAGCTTGTCCCATACAAGTGGGAAAAAAACACGTTAAAAGAAGAAGAAGAAGAATGCTAAAAGCAAAAATTAAATGAGAGAGAGAGAGAGAGAGAGAGAGAGAGAGAGAGAGAGAGAGAGAGAGAGAGAGATAAACCAAACAGAATTATCTTTTGGTTCCTTCAAACTTGTCAAATACAAAGGCATTATTTCGGCGTTTAGCATCAACACTGAAGCTCTCAACGCAGCTACCTGTTGAAGGAGATCATATACTTAATTCAGAATATGAACCAAAAAGACTTCAGTTGCAATTTGACAGTGAGAAGTTGCAAAACCAGAGTCCAATTCATTAACATAGTGACAGAATTAAAGGAAAAATCAACAGGGGTGCTGAAAATTATATTTCATAATTACGCTTATTACAGTAGCAATTGATGTCCTTCATTTACAGGAAGTTATTTTTTCATCAGGTAATAAATTCAAATATAACTTATCTACAAACATAGGCTCACTGAGGACGGAAACTTTACAAATACATTGACGTTTGTTTAAATCTACTCATGATTTCAAAATATATTATCTGAAACACATTTCAAAATATATTATCTGAAACACTCTAGCAGTGTCAAACATTACACACATAGAACCTAAAGTAACATTTTGTAAGGTATAAATACAGACTTGACTTACAAAGATGCAAATGATATGTACTCTAATCATGAGCTACTGAGCAACCAACTAACTGCAGCCAGAGCATGGAAACCCGGACCTGATATATCTCCATAAGATGTATATATTACTATTTAATATTGACCCAACAGGTAGAAGTGTTTACAAACAAAATACTTGTCTTAACCAATATTCTAGCAGCTATTCCAAAATTAAAAAAAAAAAAAAAACTATCTTCTTCCTCTTACTAAAATAAGCAAAAGAATTATTTCATTAATATTTCTGTCTAAAGCAGAGTTACACCCAAACTCAACCGATGTGTATATTACCAAATATGAAGAGCTTTATGCAGACAAAATACTTATCCTAAATGATGTTCTGATAGCCATTCAACAAATCAATAAAAGCTTCGCCAGTTCATCCCACATTTAAAACAAGTAATAGAGAGATTCCATCTATATTTTTGGCATAAACAAAACCCATAAACTCAAAACACAGTGGAGAGACCAACACCAAAACGGGGATCATCAGGGCCCCGCCATATCGTGCATTAAACTGTGATCATCAATGGTCATAACTTGATGTATGAGGACATGCTAACGCAACTACATTCCCTTTCGCAGGCTCCGATAATTAAGTCACCGGACATGTCGTTAATGAACAATTACCAGTAATTAACTGTAATAACTCCAAAGGACTGGTCATTATGAAAATCTGTGAGGAACAGGGAATTTTAAACTGGGTTCAATGTCGCTCTCAAATTGATTACCTTCATCCTGCATTCTCTCTCTCTCTCTCTCTCCTCTCTCTCTCTCTCTCTCTCTCTCTCTCTCTCTCTCTCTCTCTCTCTCTCTCTCTCTCGTTTATTTGCCGCTTATATTCTCATGAACTTTAGCTCAAGGGTACACGTGCTCTTAATGTTAAGCGAAAGATTTCGTTTTTGTTTTTCAAAAACTTACAGCGAAGCGATTTCAACACTTCAGTTACTCGCAATATTTAATCAGGTGTTCTCAAAACAGGACAAAATTAGACACTCGCAATTTTCGAACTGTGTATCTCGTAAAATTACTTATGTAGGGCGAAGTATCACGGGTGGAACTCGGGGGCAAGCAAAACGGAAATAGCAAATACCTTCGTTCATTACTTGAATTCGAAGAATGGAATATCATGCAATTCTCAAGTTATAAAAGAGAATTTTAAGTAACGTAACTTTGCATTAAAATACTGACACTCTCCTTCAGTGACATCCGTCTACATTTTCCACCTGTTTTCAAGATAGGGCCATACGGCATTTCCTCTGCCTTACATTCTCGTAACTTTTCATAGATGGCGCCGTAGATTTTATACAGGAAACGCCTACCACCCCCACCTCCTAGGCCGACACAATGGCTATTTCCCGCTGTTGTGACACCGTATCTATTGATTATTGGACTGTATTTTTAAGGGCGGGGTGTGGGTTTTTTTCCCCCCTGTGGACTTCCAACGTTACTTTCCTTCATTTTTATTTATTCAGCAAAGGACACGTTTTGCAATCGAGTTCCCGTTTTTCACCAGAGTAGGTGCTACATGTCTGTTATCCGAATAATAAGTTTTCTCTCGCATTCGTGAAAGCTGTGTTTTGCTTATGCGAGTTTGCTCTGCAGCAGTGGAGTAATGGAAGATAGCAAAAAATTTTTTTTTGAAATTATAATTCTCCAATCTTTCAGAAACCTTGAGTACAAAAATTCCATTTGTGCAGGCAAACATCACTTTACAAAATGCTTAAAGAGAGAGAGAGAAAAAAACTCCTGGTTTGGAAGAGGTCAAAAACATGAAGCTCTTTATCATCTCAAATATATATATATATATATATATATATATATATATATATATATATATATATATATATATATAAATATATAAATATATAAATATATATATATATATATATATATATATATATATATATATATATATATATATATATATATATATATTATGTATATCTAGTCATACTACTGTTGAAGTTAATTATTATACTTTTACAATGAACTTACCTACAGATCTAATTTAGAGAAATTTAGAACCTGGCCTCTTTACAACCCAATATACGAGCATTCACTGTTCACAATGTCTTATGTCCTGCACTGAAACTCGGAACTGATGCAGATACTCCGTCTTGTAAATCACCACCGCAACAATGTTCCCCAAGAGCCACAACATCAAGAGACAATAACATTTAGTCGAATTGAGTGCTGTACTACCCTCGGTTCGCTATTCTACTTCTTGATTGTCAGACATCAATCTTTGCATATTTATGTGAAAGTTTGTGTTTACTTCTTGAGCGCCAGACATCAATATTTATATATTTATGCGAAAGTAAGTGTTTATCCCTTGAGTCCCAGATATCAATATTTCTTCATTGGAGGGTGGGTAGAGCTCTCGGCTTGCACGCTGTTGGTCCAGCGTTCGACTCTCCGACTGGCCAATGAAGAATTAGAGGAATTTATTTCTGGTGATGGATATTCATTTCTCGTCATAATGCGGTTCGGATTCCACAATAAGCTGTAGGTCCCGTTGCTAGGTAACCAGTTGGTTCTTAGCCACGTAAAATAAATCTAATCCTTCGGGCCAGCCCTAGGAGAGCTGTTAATCAGCTCAGTGGTCTGGTTAAACTAAGATATACTTAACTTTACTCGGATGCGTTTATGCAATATCACCGTGCTTTCTTAAGCAGAATTTACAAGTAAAGTTGACTCACGAAATTCCTTTATATTGGCACTTGATAACTATTAAAAGATTTTAAAGTCTGTACGTTATGCTATTTCTGAAAAGAACAGAGAGAGAGAGAGAGAGAGAGAGAGAGAGAGAGAGAGAGAGAGAGAGAGAGAGAGAGAGAGAGAGAGAGAGCGTGCAAGAGACAGCCGGAGAACTCTTCCAGCATTTTATGCTTTGCCTCAAAGTAGTAAACTGCAGTTTCCGAAAGTGAGAAATGAACATTTTTCGAACGTTAATTGATGATGAGCAATCAGGGGTAGCAAAGAATACGGTGGCACTTTTCTCAGGAAAATAAAAGCAGTTCTCTCTTCATTGAAGAAGTTTGCACAACAGCTGACTTTTACCAAAGAAATTTACGGGACAGGGTCGAAGCTTTTATTGGTTCTCATAAGAGAGAGAGAGAGAGAGAGAGAGAGAGAGAGAGAGAGAGAGAGAGAGAGAGAGAGAGAGAGATAGATATGAAGTTGTGTCAAACTTTTTAGTTTGATAAATCAGATGGCAATTTAACCCCTCTACCAACCTGTCCCTCCCAGTGAGTGATAAACGGTCTTTGATATCGGAATTCAAAAGAGTAATTACTTTTACCTTTTTCCTGATGGCTTTTGCTCGTGTGGAAGGTAATATTCCCGCACATATGCAAACGCTTTTGTACAATAATAGCTATATTTGGCAATAATTTATTCTTGTAAATAGTTAAAAGGCAAATCCGTTGAATTTTCAAAAACCTGGTCTAAAAATGATTCGGCAGACCACGGGTTTGTTCAAAAATCCAGTTACTGGAAATAATGGCTTAGAAAATGAACATTCTAACTTTGCACCTTTAGAAATTCTTCCTGAATGAGGGCTAACGTTTGAAATTTATACCTTTGAGGTTTATAGCAAGCACTGAATCAAACTGTCTACAGTTTTCCAAGATTTAGAGTAGAGTTTGGTATTATTCAGGAAGTAAGCGATGTGCATTAAAGCTCCCCTACTCTGAAAAGTAAAATCATACAACTCTGACTGTATGTGACTCCGAAAACTGTATAAGGTTTATTATTATTATTATTATTATTATTATTATTATTATTATTATTATTATTATTATTAACCCCTTTGCTTTATACGACGCTTCAAATATTGCATGGGGTTTATAAGGTTATGAGTTTACAACACATTAGTATGCAATAGGCTGATAAGTGGTTAAAAAAATTATTATTTCCGACGAACTTAAGACCACAGCTTTTCTCATAGGCTTAGCTTTACTCCATTTGCATTCCCGGAGAGAGAGAGAGAGAGAGAGAGAGAGAGAGAGAGAGAGAGAGAGAGAGAGAGAAACCTTAATTATTTCCTCATAAATTATAAATCATTTAGTGACCGATAAATAAGATAGCCAAAAAGTTCAGAATAAGCAAATGATCAAAACACGATAAATAAGGATATACTGTTATCCTCAAGTTCAGAAGCTCCAACTAAAGTCTTTTCAGTCGAAAATTCTGCTACATGTCAACAGAGTATTCAAATGATGAATTATACAAAATGCAAAGTAAGTAGCATTTCCTTTAAATCACAATCGTATCTAGTTGCCTTCTACTTGCACCGCTTTGAGAAGCCTTCGTCTTCTCTCTCTCTCTCTCTCTCTCTCTCTCTCTCTCTCTCTCTCTCTCTCTTAGAAAAAACTCTGAAATTTAATGAACTGACATGCGTGATGAAGAAGCGTTAATAAGGCAAGTTAACAAGTGCCAGTGTTCTTGGAATTCCTCCACCAGTACACGCTCTCACTCGCTGTCTCTCTGGCTTCAGTCGTCAGGGGAAGTTCTGTCTTGTCAATAATTAAAACACTCCTTTGCATGCTTCAAGAAATTATTTTCTGCTGTCGCTTTGGAACAGTGAAGGTTCGGACGTTCAAGTGATTTTTCTCCTGGGGAAATGCTCACCAAATGATAATGTTTGCCCTGAAGTATTTGCGCTCACACATTCATGGGTATATACTGCCCTAAAACCTTTTGTGTGAAAGGAATACTGAAGAGATATAAATAATAACATTATGCAGGTGAAGGAAACAATTCATAAAGCTATTACTTTGTAGTGGTAGTTACTCGTCAAATATTTGATTAGTCTTCCTTTCTGTATGTCCATATTATTCTGAGAAATAAGTTTGAACATCTGTTTGCTGTATATGAAACTGATTAAATATTTTCTAATAAAGCTTACATGATACAATGGGATCAAAAGCAAAGGGCAATAATTACTTCACATTTTCAGATAAATAGTCACTGATGTCTACGGTTGTAGCAATAATAGTACATGGAAATATATCAAGGCCGGGATTTAGTGAGAAAATGAAACTTTCACTGCACTAGTCACATATATACTGTATTATCTGTATCTCATTCTAACTAACAATGAAAGGGTCTAACTAACTGTATTCACTCTTCCTAACAATGAATGGGTCTAACTAACTGTGGGTCCCTAAAAAAGTTTGCAGGATCATTCAGATGTAAGCTAAAACCCCAAATTAATTGGGTCATGTCGAACAGTTTACACCTTTGATTCATTTTTTAAAAAATAAAGTGAAATGGAAATATATTTGAGTACAGGGTACTGTAAACACTGTATTTTTTGTGCCGAACAAAAGTATCATAAAAGGGGGATTTTGCAGTTTCAGAAAAATGATTTTCAGTTTAGTAAAAAGCAGTTGTTTCCAACCAGTTTTTTTTTAATGGAAATCGTACAAAGGAAATTTTAAAAAGGTGAGGTTTAGACTGCAAAATATTAAGAGATATCGCCATGATAGTAGGAATACAATCTGAAAGCATGAAAACTGGAAAGTGGGTAAGACACGGAAGTTTAACCTTATAGCTTATATGTAGGTCTTACTAAAATTGTTGCAGATTAATGATTGGACTACAATCGCTGGCGGATGCTAGATTAAAGGAGCTTTAAGATTTTGAGCTAACAGGTGATTTGCGCTCTTTCAACAAGGAAAAAAGTTACATATATATATATATATATATATATATATATATATATATATATATATACATATATATAATGTATGTAATATATATATATACTTTATATATATAATATATATATATATATATATATATATATATATATATGTGTGTGTGTGTGTGTGTGTGTGTGTGTAATTTTCTTTTCCTCAGCTTAATCCCTAGTCAGGGTCACTGTTTTTAATGAGCCTCCTCCAACTGTTTCTATTTTGAACGGATCATTTCATATAATTATTTTGGCAGAGTCCCTTACTGATTCCAACCCCTCTCATATATCAGGATTGCCCCCCGTGGCTAGTTTGTATATTCTATGCTACACAAAACAAAAGCCTCTGTTGTTATGACATTCGAATAAGCATCAAGTCAACTAAAAGTCACTGTGGAAATCAAAAGGCATCTGACGGATCTATAATTGCCGTGAAACCTGGCAAAATTCCCACATTCCAGCTGACGTTCTGATAACTTTAGAATCAGTGATTAAGAATTAAGTTCCCACTTTAATGGATACGGATAGACCGGCGATTATCGTCCAAATGTCGGCGGCTGTCAAAGACAATTTACATACGATATCGTTAGTCTCTGCAATATAAATAATTCAGCTGACCCTCGGACGCTCGGCTGCGCTCCCTCACGGACTTTTTTTGCTGGAAAGACTGGTCACACACATTATCATTATCATCATCATCATTTTCATTATCATCATGATCATCATCATCATCACTATCATTATCATTACATACCATCATTTTCATTATCATCATGACCATGATCATCATCATTATCGTTATCACTGCATATCACCATTTTCATTATCATGATCATCATCATCATCATCACTATCATCACCATTACATGTTTTCATCATCATCATCAGTTTCATTATCATCATCATCATCATCACATATCACAATCACCATCATCATCATTTTCATTATCATCATCATTATCATAATCATCATCGCCCCCAACGCCGCTTGATAAAATAAGCAACTAAGAGCTGAACATACCAGAATGTTCTATGAGGTTTAGATCAAAGGCCAAGCACCGGGACGAATGAGGTCAATCACACACACACACATGCACACACACGCATTAAATACATTTAGGCAGGATTCACAAGTACAATAAAAAAAATATAAATAACGATATAAAACAGGAAACTTATAGATTATCATTTAATTTCACTTCATTTTCTCCCCTCCCTGTTTTCCCCCTTTTATAGTATGGGCACTGTATTCAGTGGGAGTTTGATGATCGAATTACATGATCTTTTTTTTTTTTTGTTTCTTCGATATTAATAGAAGAAAATTTTAGATAAAAATAATGCACAAGCAAAAAGCAAAACCAATGGAAAAGCACATTATTGCCTCCTTGTTTATAAAACTTCTGAATCAACACACGCAGTAGGTGACATTATCAAAATCGTACAACTTTGCTAAGCTAACACTAAATATTTCCGCATACCAACTTCAGCTGGATCCAAAATGCTAATCCAGTGCAGGGACCCAAGCAAAACTTTCGCCGATGACGATTTGGAATTCTGATAGATCGATCAGCTATTTCCAGCTACTCGCAAGCACATGCTTTCATCATGTGTGTCAAACATTTCTCACTATTAATATCACTACATCAATAAATATTATGAATTATTAGGCAGAATGCTTTATGTTCTCTACGGCACACACCTAGCCACTGTTTTCTTCACGTTAGTTTTGAATTGCTTTCCCAAGCACTGTTGCGCTTATATCAATCACAAAAAGAAAAATTAATTATGAAATAGCAAATATCTTTAATAGACAAATAAAACGCCTGATACCATCTAGTTCTTACTATGAAGGAAATAAAAAAATATATTTTTTCATGGCTTTCAAGTATTAACAGACACATCTAATACCATCTAGTTCTTACTATGAAGGAAATAATAAAAAATAATATTCAACACGTCCATCTCTGACATGTAAACACGAGTCTAATGTAGCCTTTGAACACAAAAACAGACGCTTTCTGCAGTTCCAACACATCAAGATCAACGAAAACCTATGTCGGTAGTAAGCATCAAACAGATTTACTTTCAGCACAAAAGATACAGAAAGTGTACGCTTCTATCGTCTATGCTATATTCCTGATAAACAGACACTTTAAAGTGGTATTGCACAACCAACATTGCAATGGTGCCCTGTGAGAAACAAACTCCTCAGAACCTTTGCGCGGGAAGGTACCTTTATGAAGCAACACGGATAGATCAAAGGCGAGGCTTTAAGCCGGTGAATTCCCTGCTTACAGTTGCGTACCCGAGTATTTCCGTCAATGTATCAATATTCAACCAACGCCCGGAGCGTTCTGCGTTAGAACATAGCGAAATTCTTAGAATTATTGTGCAAGTTAAAACCAGATACGTTACATTTACTCAATATTAGCGTGGATTCTCAGCATCTCTGGAAGGGAGTCACCTTCCTTGTTACGGGTTGTTTCATGAATAGCTAGAATGTCATTGTACCAATTCAAACTCCTCCCCATTATGTTGGGTATTTACATATTACTGGCCTAAACTTTTGACAGCTAAACATCTCTTCCCTTAAAATTCACAGACAGAGTACCTCACCATTGAGTACGCCCGAGTACTGCATGGATACCTGCTAACCTAACCTAATCAAGGATACTGACCTTGTCCTACCGTAAAGGGATGTACCCTAACTTAACCTTGTCTAACCTAAACAAAGGCACCTTTTTCTAGATGTCTGGAAGATGGGGTGAGCCCCTCACCATGCGTAAATAGATACATTGTAACTTAACATGTTCCGACTAAATTCAAACAGACATTCTTCCACTGCAGCTCAGCAGGAAGTTTGACTGCTTGGTTTATTAGGTATTATCTGGCGTCAAAGTGCCAAGGTCACTGACCACGGATTTATTATATCAAAAAAAGACAACTTATAATACTGTGGCAGTATTATAAGGTGCAAAATCGAGATACCTGAGCTTTGATTCATAATTACCGGATGCATTGCATACAGATGGTGTTCCTTATCCTTACTTTGCAGAAAGGATAATAGTGGCATTATATGAAAACCTACAAAATTTTACCAAAAAATAGTTGCGAAAATATTAGTTCCAGTACTAAACCCACTCATCATTGGGGAACAAAAATATTTTACATGCTGAGGTGGAAGACAAACTATGTTACTAAATCTGCGGTGGGGGTCCGTCGAGTTCAACATTCAGAGGTTAGAAAAATCAAGAAGGAAGTGGTTTCCAAAGTGGACTCTCCATCAATCACTGGCAGAGGCTAACCATTTGGAAGGTGTTACCCGATCAATGTTTTCGCTCACTTCCATCCAATTCTGTTCCCTTTCTCTCGTGATGGCCTGTTAGCACACAGATAGACGTGCGTCCGCTCAAAGAAATAGATGAAAGCAAATGGAAAGGCACAGAGTGAACATGACAAAATAAAGTTGAACTTTTAGCTGTAGAATATGAGATGAGAACACGAGTGATTTCACAGACTTTTAATTACAAAACGCACAGTAATCCAAATATTATCAGTATCATTCCACTTGATAGAACTCATAACTGCATTTACTTTGCCCACTTTACTGAAAAAGAAAAGTTTAACGTCTTACCAAACAGGAGAATAATGGTCGACCTGATAAAAAAAACATGTTTTTTAGCCTAAATATAATAACTAGAGAAGTACACATTTTCAACAAGTGATTTTTCACGCCCTCCCTACAGCAACAAGTATAAAGAAAAGTATAAAAGTCGTCAGAGGTAATCTACGGGTGCATAAAATCGGGAACAGTACCGGAATATTAGAGGAGACATATATTAGAAAAGTTTCGAAGAAATATGGGAAGAGAAAATGGAAACAACACATGACTAAAATGTGTGTCGGGAGCAATTCTGTACAGGTGGGGGAACACACGCGGCGTACTTTAGGAGAGAGAAGCTGACGCAAATAGGGTACTTTACCAACTAAACTAATGAACAGGAGAACAACGGCCGTTTGTTGTTCTGCTGGAATAAATGGCCACAAAAATTACAAAATTAGTTACGAATTCCTTTCAAGGGTACGCCACTTGTGAGGGACATGAATCTCGTGCAGCTGTGTTGGAAAAATTTGTGAAATCGGGTTCAATTACGTTTCAAGAACGAAAGCCAACGTCATGCGTATCTTCCTCCTTCTTTTAGTAAAGGTAGGACACAGAGTAATCTGAAAAAAAGGAATCTTATAAATATGACGTGTAGGTATAGCTATATTTATACATTTATCTGTTCACATATACAAATAATGATCTTTAAAACAAACATTTTAACACACACACACACACACACACACACACACACACACACACACACACACACACATATATATATATATATATATATATATATATATATATATATATATATATATATATATATATATATATATATATACATATATATATATATTATATATATATTAGTGAAGTTAAACAAACGTTGTGTTTAGTCAGCATTTGGATGGGTTATCTCAAGACGCCTTCGGTAACTGGGACCTTTTAAGCATTCACAGAGCAAGGCGTGAGGCCTGCAGCCTCACCCAATAAATACTTACTGAAATTAACAAGGGTAGCACCTTACAGTGCCACCCTCTGTTAAGTTTTTGTCCGACAATTTAGAATGGGAGTCAGCTGCTGAAGCTCATACAAGGCAATAATAATTTCAAAACTTAACAGAATAAAAGAATAAACAAGTAAAATGTGCGCCGAAGTTTCTTCGGTGCAATCGAATTTTCTGTACAGCCGCTGCAGCGTATAATCAAGGCCACCGAAAATACATGTCTTTCAGTGGTCTCGGTATAATGTTGTATGACCCGCGGCCCACGCAACTTTAACCACTGTCCGGTGGTGGCCTCTATTATCGTTGCCAGAAGCACGATTATGGCTAACTTTAACCTTAAATAAAATAAAAGCTACTGAAGCTAGAGGGCTGCAATTTGGTATGCCTGATGATTGGAGGGTGGATGATCAACATACCAATTTGCAGCCCTCTAGCCTCGGTGGTTTTTAAGATCTGAGGGCGGGCAGAAAAAAGTGTGGACGGACAGACAAAGCTGGTGCATAGTTTTATTTTACTGAAAACTAAAACTTTCCTCTTCAAGGCAAGCAGATCTCCAGAAATCCTGAAAGACTTTCTCAGTACACCAATTATTTTACAACTATAGAAGAAGTAGACCGGATGTGTCCCCCAAAACAATTCTCACAGAAGAATCGCATAGTCGAATTCATTTATTCTCAGATTACACAGAGTAGTGACTTACTTTCCTTCAGTTACTAAGTTTTGACTCTCATAACCCTTCTTTCTTTAAGAGGCAGGTCTATCGTTTCCTTTGTCGTTAAGCCCACCTTTTCCTCCTTAATATACGCTTTTGTAGTCTTCCTTTGGTCTGGGCTAGAAAAGGATACTGGGTTGCCTCTCCAATCGGACTTTATTCTTGAAAATACCCAACTAATCATTAGCTATATATATATATATATATATATATATATATATATATATATATATACTTACCAAACATCTAAACACATGTGTGTATATATACTCACACACACACACACATATATATATATAATATATATATAAAGATATATATATATAATATATATATATATATATATATATATACATATATATACAGACACATATGCATACCGATTCGGCAATCTATTAATACCCAATATCATAATCCTGCCTTCTCTCTCTCTCTCTCTCTCTCTCTCTCTCTCTCTCTCTCTCTCTTTTAAGCCTCTCTCGTATTCATTGAAGCATTAATTCAGAGTCTAACAATAAAACTACTCCTTCAGTTAAGAGAAAATAATGGCGTTCCCTTAGACCGACTCTTTATAAAGCGAATAAATTCCAATTTCATACGAGGACAATTAATAATAGTGGGCCACATTTTCCAATATTTTAGATCAACTGCTTCACTTATACTGCGTCGAAATTTCCTCTCCGTGGAATTATAGCAGTATCATTATATTTTATCATTCTTAGCGTAAAAAAATATATATATATATATAAAAGTGAAATAAAACGGTAATAAAAAAAAGGCTACATTTTCAGCATAAGTGTGACGCAAAATGAAGAAATTTACAAACAAACGTGAATATATAAGAGAGAGTCAGAGCAAGAGCGAGAGACAGAGATATGGTAAATAAAATCGACTTAAAAGAAGGATCTCTATGGTTGTAATAATTTGTGATTGAAAAAAAGATGTGTGACTATACCTATAAGAATAAAAATATTTCAAAAGCATTCTAGTCTATGCCATATGGGTAAAATATGCAATTTCCCTTAAAACTTAAATTTAAATCATGATATTAAGGATTAATGAAATAATTTGAGAGTACACACACATACATACATACATGTATATATATATATGTATATATATATACATACATACATATACATATTTGAAGCGATATTCAGAAAGCGAGTAAGCAGCTGTAACACACACTGATGAAGAGCACAATGACTGAGAGTGGTTAAACGGGCTGCAAATGAGCCAAATTTTTTGGTTTATGGAAGGGTCAATGTTATTCAAGCTTACTCTATGGGGCTCGAGCCTTTCGGTAGTTAAATTGCAGATGCGGCAGACATTGTTTATTTTCTCTGGAGCTGCCCCTATATAAACTAGTAAAAAATGCGCTGAAGTTTCTTCGGCGTAATCGAGTTTTCTGTACAGCGTATACTCAAGGCCGCCGAAAATAGATCTATCTTTCGGTGGTCTCGGTATAATGCTGTATAAGCCGCGGCCCATGAAACTTTAACCACGGGCCGGTGATGGCATGTCCCACATCGTTGCCAGATGCACGATTATGGCTAACTTTAACCTTAAATAAGATAAAAACTACTAAGGCTAGAGGGCTCCAATTTGGTATGCTTGGTGATTGGAGGGTGGATGAACAACATACCAATTTGCAGCCCTCTAGCCTCAGTAGTTTATAAGATCTGAGGGCGGACGGACAGACAAAGCCGGCACAATAGTTTTCTTTTACGGAAAACTAAAAGGGGCTTGATGTTTAAGAAGCAATGAAACAAATGCGCGCAAAAAAATGCAAAATTAAAACAAATGATTTAAGAAAGTCGACGATAAAATAACACACATTCGACTAACACTTATAGAACGAAAAATTCTAATCTGCAGAAAAATCACAACTAAAAAACCAAAGAAATAAAATAAAACATAAAGCGTGGACATATATCCAGTTGTACTGTGGGGCAAATAAATTTTTAGTTTTCCTAAGAAAAACAAAGCAAGGGGACACAGCACTTTACTGTAGCATTATATCCACTTGAATTTATAGGTATCAACATCCGCAACAGTGTCACAAGAAACTGTTCAACAATTTTGCGGTAAAGGACGTGATGTAACACATGTACTGGGAAGTTTTACACTGATGGTATTTTAAAGAGAAAGTATCTGAATATTGAGAAACGAATGGTTCTATCTCCCTTGATATAAGAACACTTATCACCAACAACTAGCTTGTGGCAGCGTTACCTGAAATATTTCTATCCCTTGAGTCGACTTACCACCAAGTACTGGCTAATATTCATAATCATCTACTGTAGTTCCTAAACATAGAGTGAATTATAATGTGTGTGGGGAGCATGGTATGACATCGGGTAATCAGCAGAGTCTCAAAGCCCCAGTGACTACAAGCAATTACAGATGTACCCCGGAATCAGCTGAAACAAGGTCGCTTCTTAAATTCTACGAGTCAAGTCGCGTACGGCCCCGTGACATCACTGATAACGCGCGTAATGAGTTCCTGCGTATAAATAAGATTACTACGGCTTTCAATCTATTTTGTGCGTCCTCTCCCAATTCTTTCTTTCCCCGGCTGGTCACCCGACTGTTATTCTGGGGGTCCATTCAGCAACGTGATAATGGAAATGATGAGTTAATGAGTATTTGCTCAGGCGCGCTCTCTCTCTCTCCCCTGCCCCCTCCCCCCGCCTCTTCCCTTTCCTTTCGCTTTCTCCCCTTTCTCCTGCTTTCTCTCTCTCTCTCTCTCTCTCTCTCTCTCTCTCTCTCTCTCTCTCTCTCTCTGTCTCCCCCACGTAGGAAATTAAACCCTTGCTGATTGGACTGACACGGAGTGGCCATCCAATTATGCCAAAGGGTCAGGCGGAAGCCCCTTTCATTATGCATTTTTCGGTATGTAAGTTTGGCCACTAAATACACTCCGGACGACTTTCTAACAATTACGGTATTTGTCTCTCTCTCTCTCACTCTCTCTCTCTCTCTCTCTCTCTCTCTCTCCTTCGTCTACTGCTACTGCATGCATTAAATACGTAGGAGCATTCGGGCGGCGACGCAAGACGCATCATCTGAACAGGCTATACGGGTGGCGCAAGGTCGTCCTTGCCCCCTGACAACAACAATGTCGAACCGCAAATCGCCTATCACGGAAGGTGGGAATTAATCAGAGAGAGTGCAGTCTCGCGACGCCACCGTGTTTACTGTAATTTTAAGAATACGACGTTGTGTTTCATCAGACACCGTCGGAGGAATTTCGAAACGCACTGGGGATCAATGGCTCATTAACAATGTTATGCGAGTCTTGGCAGTTCTCTCTCTGCAGGGGATTGTATATGAAGAAATCATTTGAGGATTTTTTTTTTTTTTTTTTTTTGCAAAATGTTTATATCCGGTATGAGGCAATCTTTTTTCATTGCGTTCCGCTGGTTTTTTTTTTTTAACAATCGAGATATTTCTAAATTGCTCATAAAGTTGATACAAGGCGTAAGCACGCTCATTTTGCATTTATATCTACGTTTGTGATATATAGAAGTACATATACATATATATATATATGTATGTGTATATGTATACATAAGTATATATATATATATATATATATATATATATATATATATATATATATATATATATATATATATATATATATATGTATATATATAATATATAATATACATATATATATATATATATATATATATATATATATATATATATATATATATATATATATATATATATATATATATATATATATATATACATATATATATATATACAGTAGATATTATGTGTGTGTGTGCGTGGTTATTGTACGTCATCTTTGCTTCCTACACTGTACGACACAGAAGGGCCTCTGTAAAATTCCGTCATTTATACCTTTCCTTTGCTTTCACTTCCACATATCTCTTTTTTTTTTTTTTTTTTTTTTTTTTGAAACACCCTGTGTCACAATTCTAATCCAAGAAGGTCTGGCTATACCAATCTCTTTGGTGTCCAGAAGCACCCAGCTGACACTATCACTTAATATTCTCCCCGGGTGCATTTTCCCCGAGATGTAACCGAGTACCGAGACCTTTCCCTGAAAAAAGTGTGACGCCATATCTTAAAAGCTAACCATAGAATTTTCTTGAAAATAATCTCATTAGGTTTCCCGCACCCAAATTCCTCCACGTTACCAATCTGACCTAACCTAACCTTTAGAGGCATGGCAAAAAAACCTGGCCTGGTGAAATACTAGCATACATCTCAGGAATTTGCCCACGGGGCAGTGCGAAGGACTTGTCCATACCGTCTCCATATCTCCTTTATCTCATCTACATAAGGAAATTCCCGTATTTCTTCCCATGACTTTTTGTGC
>NC_089788.1:71667719-71670219 GCF_040412425.1 Macrobrachium rosenbergii | reverse complement strand
TACATTCTCCTAACGCTTTGAAGAGATCTCCTCCCATACCAGCAACACCGAAATAAAAGTTCCGACCAGGAACTGCATTTACAAAACGATTAAGAGCGTCCAATGAAAATAAACTGGGGAAAAACCCTTTGACAGTTCGATGTATAGCGAGTAATGGAATATGCTAAAATACTCATCAGCATTCATTAACTCCATTAATATCGTTATCTCTTCCAATGGTTAAAGCCCACTGAAAAAGGAGAGAGAGCGAGAGCGAGAGAGAGAGAGAGAGAGGGAGGGAATGAGGGCGGCAAAAAGAAAATTGAGAATTGGGAACTCGTCGATTGGTCTTGAAGGGCCGGTATTCAGAAGCTGCTCTCAAGTTTACTCAAGTGTCATTCACGGACTCCACTGACAGCATCCAAAGTTTAACGCGCGTTTCGTGCGATGTTTTGATAAAAAGGGTTTGCTTCCACGCAAAAACACAAGCATGGATACAGAAATAACTGATGCAACTCCTTCTTCTTTGCTTCCTGTTCACGTGAAAGAAGCGATGCATTCTGTCCAAATGAAGTGTGCACGCAGATGTATATATACCTGGCTCCACGACCACAGTCGATGCAACCCAGTAAAAAAGAAATATCATTTTACTCTTGAATATACTATTATACACCAGCTACAGTCATGCACCAAAAATACCAGGTCATTTCAAAAAAGTGAAAGGGGGAAATTTTTAAATTCCTGAACACGCTGAGGCACGTCCAGCACCGACAGGTCAACCAACTTCTCAAAAAGAAAACATGTTTTTCCTTGCTCGGAAGTTAGCCATGTTTCTGGCTCCTCAACTTACAGTTGAGACACCTTCATGAGACATTTTCCCAAGTGCCAGCATGAATATGTCCTGGTATATTGACAAGTGAAGATAGAGGAGGAAGGAGTTTTGTATAACTTCAGGGATTCTTTGGGAACGTGTATGTTGATCTTAAACTGCTTCAAGCTTATCTTGCCTTCTCGCCACAAGTTTTGATCTGAACTGACTCGATGGAAAGCATTGTCAGACAGGTGATTAAAAAAATTAATGCATTTATAACTTTTGTCATTTTATAAGCATCATTATTAACGTTACTGATAAAAATATTCAGTTAGAATGATAGGGTGTAACCATTTTTTCAGGAGTTTCTTTTACTGAACGAGACAGGAGCTTCTGAGTGTATAAAATACCATATGAAAGTTAGAAATGTTTTTTTTTATAAGTTTGTACAGAAAAAAAATTAGTTACCCTCTCAAAGTATTTATTATAAATTTTCCAAGATGCCTTCGGTACTTAAGCATTTTTAACATCATATAAGGCTGACAACAATATAAATCATCAGTTTTTCTTGAAAGAGATTTTGTAAAAATATTTTCAGAATTTGATGCCTTTTAGTTTTCTGTAAAAGAAAACTATTGTGCTGGTTTTGTCTGTCCGTCCGCCCTCAGACCTTAAAAAGGCATAAAATTCTGAATATATTTTAACAAAATCTCTTTCAAGAAAAACTGATGATTTATATTGTTGCCAGCCTTATATGATGTTAAAAATGCTTAAGTACCAAGAAGGCATCTTGGAACATTTATAATAAATACCTCCAATCATCAAACACCAAACTGCAGCCCTCTAGCCTCAGTAGATTTTTTTTATTTTATTTAAGGTTAAAGTTAGCCAAAATCGCACTATAGGTACCAACAACATAAGCCACCACCGGACCGTAGCCGAGTTTCATCGGCCGTGACTGAGGCCACACCGGACAGAAAACTCGACCGCGCCGAAGGCCTTCGGCGCATTTTTTTACTTGCTTATTTCTTCCCTTAGATTACTGTTCATGTTTTCAAAATACTTCGTCACACTTGAAAATGATATAACCTGCAATGGACGTAAAGGAGTGATGCTATTTAAAGAATCAAAGTAAAACTGATAATGAATAAACTGCATGCAATGAGCTAAATGTTATATATAAAAAACAGTGTGGAACGTGTTGTGAATGTTACAGAAAATAAGTTAGGAAGAGGAAATACAGATTCTTATAACACAACGAATATGTGGATGAGACAGTGACTGGTATGGTGTACAAGACCTTGAGACAAGGATAAGTCGTTATGCTTCCGTAACCGCTTTAATATCTATTGATGGGTTGATGCCACAAGTCAGAGAGATGTCAACAGACAAGGTTGAATGGAGTATGTAATGACTGATGATTGCAGACTGGTGATGATTATGAACACTGAAGCGAAGCTGCAGAAGTTATTCCCGGAAGGGACTCCGCAACCAAGAAGGCGCTAGTGTTTGTGCAAGATGGAGGCGAGTGGTGCTGTTTTGTCTCCCGTGTTGGCTAACCTTGTGTTAGTTTTCTTTAATCTTTACAAGGAGTTTCAGCCCAGTTCAGCTTCAGGCTATGAATGTGAAGCCACGCTCCGTCGGTTACATAGCCTCTCTCTCTCTCTCTCTCTCTCTCTCTCTCTCTCTCTCTCTCTCTCTTTTTCTTTC
>NC_089788.1:71647719-71665219 GCF_040412425.1 Macrobrachium rosenbergii | reverse complement strand
TAACATATTTGAAGTTTACTCAGTAGCTCAAAAATGTACCTTGCAAGTTAGTGCAAGCAAATGGATGGTGAAGCTGCTTATTCAGAACAGCAATGCAAACAACAACGTCTACTATGGTAGGTCGCTTTCGAAATTTTCTGACAAGTCGTTTCTTCTTAAAGATGTGCTCCTGAATACTTGGTATGATCCTTTTATTCACAAAATTGATGTACATAACTGCCACTATAAATTTACACAAGAAACCTAGGGCACACAAAGAATGAAGACAATAGTCCATAAAGGACGCATTAACGTTTTCTAAAACGTTCACGATGGGAACATTCTCTCTCTTTCTCTCTCTCTCTCTCTCTCTCTCTCTCTCTCTCTCTCTCTCTCTCTCTCTCTCTCTCTCTCTCTTTCTTCTTCTTTCATACGTATAGAGACGAGAACTGCTGGCTAAGGAAGGGTAAGATGGGGGTTAGGGTACGGTTGAGAGAGAGAGAGAGAGAGAGAGAGAGAGAGAGAGAGAGAGAGAGAGAGAGAGAGAGAGAGAGAGGGCGAAATGGTGGTGGTGGGTGGTAAAGGACTGAGAGGCGGCGAAGCTTCGAAACTTTTATGTTTTCGGGTTTGGATCCGATAAAAGGAATCTGCGTCTTCAAACAAAGCTGCCAACTTGTTTTCATGACGCTCCGAATAAAACGGGATAAGATGCGAGATGTGCTAAAGGATAGACAGTCCAAGTAACGCCGAGACAAAAATGAACAACGACCAGAAAAATGACGCTTTCTCTTTTCGCCTGCCTGGAGAGAGAGAGAGAGAGAGAGAGAGAGAGAGAGAGAGAGAGAGAGAGAGAGAGAGAGAGAGAGAGAGAAAAGGAAAGGGAGAAAAAAGGGGATTCCAGAGTGGGAACAGAAGTGAAACGACAAAGAATGTGACTTACATTAGAGTACTCTGAAGGCTTAAGAATGGTCAAAATATAATATACAGCCCAGTTATGTAACTGAAAGAGTATGATTGCTGAATATTACTTTTATATAATAAACACATACATACGTATATTGCTTTATATGAAACTTTGCAATCAGATTCATGAGAGAGAGAGAGAGAGAGAGAGAGAGAGAGAGAGAGAGAGAGAGAGAGAGAGAGTGTTAAAGTTACGAAAATATCACTAATATGAGAATCCACATCAAAAGGAGAATATAGGACGAAAAGGGCCCATATGCAGAACAAATGGCATATAAACACCTCAGAGTAAAGGACAAAGCAAACGATTTTGGCCCGACTCAAAGATTTATAATCTAGGCATTGGAAGAAATGTGTCAATCAGATTGATGTGGTTGTAAAAGACCTAAAAAACAGGGAATGGGACAAAAGAGGCGAAAGAATTCTAGAATGACGTGAAAAGAAAAGATCAAGAAAATTCCTAAAATATATGGAGACGAAGTAGTTCTGATAAAAAGAATCACGAATAAGATTGGAGAACTGGTGCAGGATAACGCCGAGTAACTTCGCCTGAGGATCACAAAACCTACAGATAATTTTATGTATCCTAAGAGGATGCAGAATACACCACCTTTGTAACTTCAGAAGTACTAAATATAAAATAAATGTGAACATCGATATTGAATGTTCAACTTACTTCCCTGTCAGAGTACCCACCCCCATCGGTATTGGACTTTGTATTACGCAAGATTTTGGTTTTAACTGATTTTTGTTCGAGCCACCGTGAACGGCGTGGGAGGGAATATCACCACAATTGGTAACACCCAAACTGTAAGTGTTTTAGCATTGTACACTGGACGTAGCTTATATTCCACTAAGTGTAATTAACTAAAAAAAAACATTTTATGCTTTCCCATCAACAATTCGAAGCTGTCGTCCATTACTTACAGTACACGAAACTGTTTTCACTACATTCGCGTTTTACTCCAGGTATTTATTTATTTATTTATTTATTTATCTGGCACTACATCAACTCTTGGCGCCATTTCAGGTTATATGAAACAACCATAATTTTATAAAATCTTTAAACATTTCTTTTCATTCTAAATGGATGATCTGTAACTCTCACTACATTAACGCTTTACTCCATTTTTTTTTTTTGCACCATATCAACTCTTGGCGCCATTTCAGATTATATGAAACAACCCATAATTTTATAAAATCTTTAAACTTTTTTCACTCTGAATTGATCATCTGTAACTCTGCATGTTTTCAACGTAACTTTCTCAGAATGCTGATTTTATAAAAGGTGGACTGCCTTGATAAGATGCAAACCTATCACATTCAAAGCTGTCTAAATCCGGCCAATTCAGATTCTACCGCTTTTCTAAAAGTCACGAAAAGTCGCTCCTTGAATTTTCAAGTAAATACAAAACCTCTTGCCTATCTAAATATAAATCAAGTCCCAAAAGTTAAATACTTTGTTTGCATTTCCCAAATAACCCTGCTCTCCAGACCTATTCCCAAATAATCTAAGGCACTTATTTAGGTCTCACAATGGTATCTTCTCTGCATTTGTTGCCCTATACTGAGAGAGAGAGAGAGAGAGAGAGAGAGAGAGAGAGAGAGAGAGAGAGAGAGAGAGAGAGAGAGAGATATAATAATTTGACAATAATGGATATGTATATATCTACCTATATATACATTTACATTTACTTATATATATATTATATACTCGTATATATATATATATATATATATATATATATATATATATATATATATATATATATATATATATATATATATATATATATATATATATATATATGAAATCTACTGGTTATATTTTATCAGATACATTTACGCAAACACCACCTTTAGGGCAAGAACGCAACGTGCTGAAAACATTGATTCCACTTGGGAAATAAGTGGGGAAGGGTCTTTTCTTACCTGGTAAATCTCAGTCCTGGAGAAACCAATTTCACCTATTAACCATTAAAATACCATAACTTTCATGTCAAAATTAATCCACGGCTGCTGGGGTGTAACAAAGCAGTTGTTGACAATACTGAACCATCTTAAGAGAACGGTAAAACCTCCTACACTTTAACGTCATCTCTAGCTCGAGAATCTCTCATTCATTTCTTTGGATTAATTCTCCCTTTAAGTAATACATTACTTTATTATTATTATTATCATTATTATTATTATTATTATTATTATTATTATATTCAAAAGATTTAACCTATTCGTATGTAACAAGCCCACCACAGGGGCCACTGACTTGAAATTCAAGCTTCCAAAAAATATGGTGTTCATTACTAAAGTAGGAGGAGGTAAAGGAAAATACAAAAGGAAGAGAACCAACTTATTAAAGAAGAAAACATAAATTGATAAATTAATAAATAGATGAAAATGTATTAAAATGCAAGGTGAACAGTATGAGGGTAGTAATGCATTGCAACTTCGCTTACAGTAACCCCACTGAATTCTTGCACTATTCAATTTCGTCTCGCTTCGATAAACCGCATCTAACAACCATACAAATTGCTCGCCCCGAAACGCTTGATCATGCATTCTCTATTAAGCAACACATCTCCATTCGCGTCTTTTATTCTAAAATCCATTTGCTCATTACGTTTGCCCTTTGCATTTCCTTCCCCATGGAAAAATAATTTTTTTTTATCCCTCCAGTTCTTTCTCACATTCGTTCTGAACGTTCCACTGGCTCTCGCCTTTTCCTCCAAGTTTTTCATTCTGTTCCCCATCGATTCTGCTGTAAATCCTCTTCCTGTCTTGCAACTATGCTTCAAACCATCTAGCTTTTCATTGTTAATACTCTGACTTTTTTTTTCCTGACCAAATTCACTTAGTTTACTTTTCCCCTAGCCAATCTTCTTTCCCTAGAAACCTTCCCTAGTTCTCATCGACTCTTCAACTTGAGTTTTTAATTTTAGTTACATTATATATATATATATATATATATATATATATATATGTGTGTGTGTGTGTGTGTATATATATAATGTATATATATATATATATATATATATATATATATATATATATATATATATATATATATATATATATATATATAAATATGTATATATATACATGTATATGTGTATGTACATGTATATATACTGATATATATATATATGTGTATGCATATATATATATATATATATATATATATATATATATATATATATATATATATATATGTGTGTGTGTGTGTGTGTGATTGTGTCTCTCTAGGACGACAACTGCCTAATCTGATAGCAGTATTGCACTATTTGTTTCCAAGTATTCTTAAACAGCTCATGTGATCACCATATAATGTAGATAAAAGTCTCTCACCCTTGAAAAAATAATCAGCTTTCAATAAAAAAGAATGTTCATGTCTTTACTTTTTTTTTCACGACCAAAGACTTCGGATCAGTGCTATCGAAATTTAGCTGTAATCTACAAAAAGGTCTGTTGTCTAAAGATCATGCTGTGAATATCTTTTTATCTTTAAAATATCCAACAGTATAACAGAACACTCAAGCCAAAAATTAAGAGAGATATGTGTATTTATATATCTGCTCTTGTTTTTGAATAATCCTGTATGTAAGTGAAATACATATAAGTATAAGTATGTAAGTGTACAATGATTATCGTTTTTCATTATTTTCTAGCATCTAATAAAACACAGAAGCCAAAAATTAACAAAGATATATGTATTTATATATCTGCTTTTTTTTATGAGTCTGTATGTAACCTAAACTTATATGCATAGTATGTACATGAACAGACGTACAAATGTATTTTGTCACTGAACTCGCGTGGAAGCAAATAAATTCTAAGTAAAGCAATCGTTGCTCACACTTAAAATGCAAAGCTTAAAAAAATACAAGCCGAGGGGATGAACTTTGAGAAAACAGTTGGTTGAACTTCAAGGCTGGGGGAAGGGTAAAGCTAGAGTGAAAAAAAAGGAAGAGAGAGAGAGAGAGAGAGAGAGAGAGAGAGAGAGAGAGAGAGAGAGAGAGAGAGAGAGAGAGAGATCCTCAGGGCAGAGGAAAAGTGAAATAAAAAAAATATATATATCATGAAAAAGGTTCGGTTTTCCTCGGAGGGGGAAGTATTCTTTAGCATTTTGTTGACTTTTAACTTCTTCACAGTTACTTTTCCCTCCTACGTTGCAAACTAAATTCTGCGATGGGAATTTTAAGTGAGTTTTTATTGGCAAAGTCTAAGATCGACTTGACTGCACTGTTAATTAAAATGTAAAAAAAAAAACTTTAAGATTGGTATTTTTATGACATCTTTCTATATAACTCTTGCGTTCATAAACCGTGTATAATCAAGTGTGTGAAAACTATTTCCTTTCATGAGTTTATAATAGATTCTCTAAAACCCCCACCAAATCAACGTTTTCATCCTAGTGCCTTATTGAAAAACTGAATTTGAAGTATTCAAAAGAGATGTAGCACGAGATGTAAATGAATACTATATTTTCATCCTGTAAATAATTAAGTTTGGGACTAAAAATCTTTCACATATGAAAGAAACATGCTCAAGGCAAAACGTAAATAATTCCTTTTTAAGGCTGCCTCACATCAGCCGGTGTGAAATATTTCATATTTCGCTTTTGCAGAGAGAGAGAGAGAGAGAGAGAGAGAGAGAGAGAGAGAGAGAGAGAGAGAGAGAATCCTGTTTTCCTTCAATCACCAATTTAATAACCCATGAGATCCTGTTTTTCCTTCAATCACCAATTCAACAACCCAAGAGACCCTGTTTCCCTTCAATCACCAGTTTAACAACCCATGGGATCCTGCTTTTCTTCAATCACCAATTTAACAACCCAAGAGATCCTGTTTTCCTTCAATCACCAATTTAATAACCCAAGAGAATCTATTTTCCTTCAATCAGCAATTTAACAACCCAAGAGATCCTGTTTTCCTTCAATCATCAATTTAACAACCCAAGAGATCCTGTTTTCCTTCAATCACCAATTCAACAACCCAAGAGATCCTGTTTTCCTTCAATCACCAATTTAACAACCCAAGAGATTCTGTTTTCCTTCAATCACCAATTCAACAACCCAAGAGATCCTGTTTTCCTTCAATCATCAATTTAACAACCCAAGAGATCCTGTTTTCCTTCAATCACCAATTCAACAACCCAAGAGATCCTGTTTTCCTTCAATCATCAATTTAACAACCAAAGAGATCCTGTTTTCCTTCAATCACCAATTCACCAACCCAAGAGATCCTGTTTTCCTTCAATCATCAATTTAACAACCTAAGAGATCCTGTTTTCCTTCAATCACCAATTCAACAACCCAAGAGATCCTGTTTTTCTTCAATCACCAATTCACCAACCCAAGAGATCTTATTTTCCTTCAATCATCAATTTAACAACCCGAGAGATCCTGTTTTCCCTCAATCACCAATTTAACAACCCAAACTTAAGTTTTACTGACCCTACGAATTTTTGGGAGAAAAACGTAACATTTACATCTAAAAGGATATAAATATCAAACAGTTGCCAAACGTTAAAATTCCTTAAAAAGAGTTATCCTTTACACTCAACCCCTAAAAGTTGTGATGTTTCGTTTTTTGCACTGGGACTCTTCGATATTATTTTGCTGCCTATATTTACATTGTACATGGAGAGAACAGAGAGATTTTCTCTCATTGTTATGGGGACCAAATATCGGAAAATTCAGAGAATTGTTCAATACAATAATGAAGTGAAACAATACAAGCATCAAAACAATACTTATTCGCCGTTGCATCAGATCTTACATGAATTGTGAAATTTTACGCAAAAAAGTTGAAATTTCATTTAGTTCCACTAATGGTGCACTTGAAAAGATACAGTGAATAGCTACTATAGAGAGAGAGAGAGAGAGAGAGAGAGAGAGAGAGAGAGAGAGAGAGAGAGAGAGAGAGAGAGAGAGAGAGAGAGAATTATACAACTGCGTGGGAAGAAAATTTTTTTTTAAATTAACATTCGATGTGTATAAATGTATCCTATTCTCGTGGCGACAATTTTTATGTATATTACCATAAAAATATCCCACCCTATTACAGAAAATCGTATAAGTTGTACCATTGAAGCTTTTCTACGTTATATTCGTTTATGTATTTATTGTGAAGGAAAATACCTAAAAAAATCCATCTCACACTCTACTTCACACAGAAATTCCTTGACCCATCAATGTGTAAAAATAAAACTGCAAGAATTTCAAGCAAAACAGTAAAGCTATTCTGCCTACTAGACCAAAAGCGATGAAAGCATATTTAATCTTACTTTTACTACATACACACTGTATTTCCTTATTAGCTTACTTTCGAATGCTAAGGGAGATATTGGAAAATGAAATTTTCAATTACATGACCTCAAGGAATTCGATACTACGCATCACATATCAGTGACTTCGTAGAGGAGAATGCACTTTGCTGGTTACTGTACTCGGTTTATAGAAACAAAATTTCTATACACTACAACAGTAAAGTAAATTATTTACTGGCTGAGACCCTGAGTAACATACCAACAAAACAAGCACTCAACATGAGATCTGCAAATCCGGATAGAAATTCTATATAGTGATGTGCTCTAGTTCTGATCAAGCTAGCACCGAAAACTATAACTATTGCATCAATAATCTTTATTTTACTATTTTCTTCTCAATACCTGGAACTTTCCTGTTAGGGTTTAGGTAGCACCGAGTAGTTTTCCATGGAGTGATTCGTAAGCTTTTACTGAGAAACTGGGTTTTTCCTGAATGTTTCAAGTATTATCTTATTCTCTACATGGCTAGGCTTGGGCTGCTAATGGTTATTCGGCTAGAAGACTTCATTATTTCCTGTCATTAAATTTCTTGTAGTTGATGTGATTTGGTTCCTGAAAGATCACCAAACATCTGGAATGTTTCTTTTCCAAGAATAAATATATCTTGTCTGCTTCAAATAGTAAAAAATACAGCCTTGGAAGTCAAGCCATTTCCTTCTTCGCATCAACATTGTTTCCCTAATGAAATATCTTTAAAAATATCCTTTCAATTACGTTTTAGCACTTAAAGTGGAATGCGTTTAGTTCCGTGTGGCATCTAGAGGTAATTTTAGTAGTACATTAACTTGGCGAAAATTAATTGGTGCCCATTTAAATTGCATTTTTATTCATTACGTTTAACGTTAATATTTCAATTGTATCAATTTATCACTTAACTGTAAATCAATTATGTATTTTTCTCCTAATGAAAACCGTGTTGAATTTTACTATCTTCTCTTTGTTGTTCAATAAATAACAACATTCCACTGATTGGAAGCTTATTAGCTAGGTAAAATGCTTTTTGGCTTTTTCATTGAAATTACAGTGTTCATTTTTTATAATTAATAATCATCACGGAGGTTCCTTTATTGTCCCAAAGTCCCCTATTTAAGACTCTCTCTCTCTCTCTCTCTCTCTCTCTCTCTCTCTCTCTCTCTCTCTCTCTCTCTCTCGTTAAGCTTTCCATTTTTACTACTCCACATCATATATCGAGTAACTGACAAGTAAAAACTTAGATACAAGCAAACACAGGAATGTACTGTGTGTGTGTGTGTGTGTGTGTGTGTGTGTGTGTGTGTGTGTGTGTGTGTGTGTGTGTGTGTGTGAGAGAGAGAGAGAGAGAGAGAGAGAGAGAGAGAGACTCTTGCATCCCTTTCCCTTCTGGAATAATAGAAGAAAAAGCCAATCACAAGCGTTCCTGTTTTATGAACTCTATTTCCATCTCAATCTTCTTTCGAATTCAGAATTTGTCAGTGATATATTCTCCAGATTCCTTTTATTTTCTCCTTTCGACTTTGTTGTCATTCATCCAAGAAATCAATCAAGCTCCACACAGTTTTTGGCTCTCTCTCTCTCCCTCCCTCTCTCTCTCTCTCTCTCTCTCTCTCTCTCTCTCTCTCTCTCTCTCTCTCGATGTCCCGCTATCGATAAAGTTCCCAGAAAAAAGGGGCGATCTTTCAATTCTTCTCTCGCTCTCAACTTCGGTAAATACCCTCATCCCGCAATTTCATTTTGGACCAAATGGCGCTCGCTTTGATCCAGCCCCTTTTTAACATTCTTATCAAACTGCACATCGGGATAACCTTACACCGCTGACCCCAACCCCCTCTCCGCCGCCGCTTCCAAATCGACCTCCGCTGACCTTCCATGAACCGGCCCTTTGGTAAAAATTTCCTGCAGCGCCCACTTTTATTCCCTTTGCCCAGCTCTCACTTGAGAAATTCATCCACTCGGACCCTTTTATCTCCGCTTTCTCAGGTATGTCGCCGTCTCCCAACTGCGCTCTTATCATCCGAGAAGTTTCTGCATCATGCGACTTTTTCCACTGAGTCTTAACATTGTCTTTTTTATGGGTCATTACTTTCACTTTTAAGAGTTTTGCCCTGTCATGCGAAAGCCGTCTTCAGCTTCAATAAAACGTAATGGGACGTTTTTTTGACCATCTCGATGCGTTTACAAATATCTTATAAGGAGACGCGAAGTTTAAGAGTAAAAAAGGCTTAATACCGCTGTTCAGAAATTCAAATTAAACATAAACATAATATAAACTGTTCATGATATGATTTGCAACACTTAATAAAACCAATATTTGATAATTGCCGCTTCCAGGCGATAATATGTATCATCCATTACATTATTAAATGTATAAAAATTAATGAAATATATCAATTTTAACTTATTCAAAGTCGAAAAATATTTTTCTTCCATATGACATCAGTAACAGGAAAAGGGACTTTTAAGTGTTCCTGTTGTCTTATGCGAAACCTTGAATAAGATAACAGTAGACAAATGGGTGAAATTAAATGGTTTTATAGTGTAAAATAAAAAGAAAATAATCTTGAGAACTATATAATCTCGGAATTATCTTCTGAGGAACTGAAATTTTTAAGGGATACTTAGCGAGGCATTATGGAGACTCGGGTTTAGAAACTAACATTAAAGTTCTTGATATTTGACTGTCACAGTAATTTACACGCTTCACTGGTGGAAATTTAACTTTCTGCCTTCAAAAACAATCAGCATGCTTCATTGTACATACATACAAGAACAGAACAATAGCTGAGGGTACCCATGAAGATCTTGAAAACATTAGCTATAACAGAATGTCTAGATCATCTTACTAGGATAGTCACGGCACCGCTAGCTCAGTCACACATAGCAATGGTCATTAGCGTCTCTTATTTTCACTAAATGAAGTTATTATAAAGTGGTTTTAAAACAAGGTTGTGAGTAAAAATCTGCAAAAATAAAGTTTAGTTATATAAAATAGTGCAAAGGGCTGTAGTTTTACACGATAAGTATATTGTCAATGACAGCCATGTGAAAATGAAGTCTGATGACTTAATGGCATTTTCAAAGAATCAGAGTCCTTATAATATGGAAAAATCACGTAAAAATTTAATAATTTCAATCATGAAGTACGATGTGATCTAAATGGCAGAATAAAATACTTGTTACAACATAAAGATTTCAGCTTTTTATTTTTTCTCTAGCACAACAAGCAAACAACAATCGGCAAGCAATCGCGGACCTAAACACTACAACTGAAAATTTCCTTTTATAAAAAGCAAAATTTCTTTTTTCCGCCGTTCGAAATTTTCTTATTTTGTTAGCTCTCAACACGTAAGCCGATTACAGTAATACACTCATTAGTTGGCGCCTGGTTCCTATGAACTCTATCTTCTTATCGTCTTAATCTCTCTCCTGTTTCAGTTCTTTAACAAACTCCTTTTGCAAGGGACTAGAAAATGTATAATTTCTTTCTCTTTTCGCACTGTGCATTCTGATTTGGATATAACACAGAAAAATTCATGTGTCAAAACAGACATTTCTGATGTATAGATTCTGTAGCTTGAGCAGTTTACCTTACATTAACGTTTAATGCTTGTCTATTCTGCCATTGATCACAGTACTTCTCTGGTTGTTTGTTGTTTGCAATTTTTAGTGGTACTCCCTCCTCACTTTTCATTTTTCTTCAACAATGATTCTCCTCATTTCCTTAACATGTTGAAGACTTCATATAAAGAAAAAGAATACTTCTCATCTGAATCTTCATCTCAAATATCCTATTCTCAGTGACTCATGCCAAGTACTACTCCAGTTAATAACAACAGGATTATTTACTATGTGCCTTGGAAGCTTAATTATGTGACTCGTTAAAATACAGATACTCAAATCCTATTAGGTACTCCTCCAAACATCCCCTTGCCCTCTGAAAGAACAAGATCTACTAATATTCAAGGATGATTTTGGTGGGAGGGGATGTACAGGCGACACTGTAAGTAACAGATCATAGCTTTGCTGTTGATTAAATACATATGTAGGGATAGCCTTTGATCCCACTCAACTCCCCGCAGTGGGTCCACTCTTTGCTTCAACAGCTGACAGATGTTAACGGTACTAATTAAAGCCAAGGTTTTCAACTCTACGACTTTTCCTTAATTTATCATTAAATGACCTCACTGCATCCGATCCTATCTGCCATTCTGTCACAATACAGACCAATATTGAAAGGCAGATTATCTCTTAAATATGGAAAATTTGAAATTACACTGCAATGCTTCTTTCCATCTCGTTATCAGCCAAGATAAGATGGCACAGGGAGGAGGAGTCGTAACCTTATTGATGACCAAGGGTGACTGGTTTAAGGCGAATTTTGTTTTCTTCGTGCACCTATATCTCTCATTTGTTTTGTTTCTTGATTTCAGTTGAGCCAGGTTAACTGCAATCTTTAAATGTATACATCTTACATATTTAATTTTTAATAATGGACTTAGCTTATACGTTATTTGGCTAATATTCATAATCTCAACACAACTTTCTTTTACGTAACTGGATGTAATAATTTTTCTTTCCCATACATTTTATTAGAATAATATTGTATGTATGCTGTTACTTTCCTAATAAGCTACCGTAATGTTGAATACACACACACATACAATATATATATATATATATATATATATATATATATATATATATATATATATATATATATATATACACACACACATACATACATGCATACACATATATGTATATATGTAGGTATAAATAAGAATATAATTGTGTTTATGCAAAAACCTGACTGCCCATATAAATGCACATCCAGGGAAACAAATGTTGCATGATGGAATAAAGAAATAAATAATGACGCCCCAAAACTTCTACTAGGCTCCGGAAAATTATGGACAATTAGTTGCCCGTTCTGTCGGCTGTTTTATCAAAAACAATGACGATTAAAAAATATACAACATCTAACCTTCATTACCATGCATAAATGCTCTTCAGCAAGAGAAAATATCTTCGTAAGCAATCCTTTCACTTTCCAATCTGCATGATTAAGAAGCAGACAAATAATGAAGCAAAGAAAATTCGACAAAAAAAAAAAAGTTCGTAGTGAGTCACTGCTAAGTTTCGGAATCAATACGTCTGTGACTTCAGCCTTAGATTCTTAACCTGGACAAAAAAAAAAAAAAAAAAAAAAAAAAAAAAAAAAAAAAAACAGTTCTGCGTAAGGCAGTCGCCTAAGGTGATTCTATACTAACTTAGAGGTTTATGACCATTTCTTTTCCTGGAATTAATGCCATTACACGGCACCGGGCCTAAATTATATGGCAAGTTTCACTATATTGGTGTAATAACTATTTAAGTTAGTTATTGTCAAAGTTTTAAGCGATATACCTGTGGGGAATTATTCTCTCCCGCCGATTCTTTTCTTGGTCTCCTTTCTCGAGTTTATAGGCGTTGAAGAAGTGCCCGGTTCGGTGCTCCGATATAATTTACGACTTCAGAGAATTTATCAGTTTTTTTTTTTCTCCCGGAATTTGCTTTTTACTGCCTGACAGCTTAGACAGATTGATTTTTCAAGTTTCAGAAAAATCAATATGTAGCCAGGAAGAAATTCAAATGCATATTTAATAACTAGTCCTGGGAAAACAAATTTTTATCCAGAAAAAAAAATCATATACATACTAATCAAAGTATTATCAAGATTACAGTTGCAAACGAGAATACAAAAACACATATGCTAAGTCAATCACTGAACTTCTGAGGGTACTGACTGAAAAGAATGCTGACAAGAAAAATCGACTGAAGATGAAATAGACAAGAAAGGAAAATCAAATAACGTAGGAAAGATAGAGCGAGACAATGCGAAGGGAAGCTAAACATATTTAATAAGAAAGGATTACCTCGATGCGCTGAATAAATGAAAAGAAATTTAACTAATAAAAAGCACTTCACAGAATTCAGAAATGAATAAAAATCACATAAACTAGGAGAGAAAAAGAAAGAGGGTGGGAAGGGAAGCTAAATAAGTTAAATAAGAAAGGATTACCACGATGCGCTGAATGAATGAAAAGGAAGAAAAAAACGGCACGGAAATAAACTTTACTACCCCGTTATTTCAAGAGACAAAAAGGAACGGTATCGCCAAGCACAAATGGTCAAATGCCGATGTTTACAATGATCACGCTTCAATAGCCATAGATTGGTGAGATATATCAAGCACCAATAATAAACGGCAGTTTATATATATACAGTATAATATACATACAGTATATGTATGTATGTATATATATATATATATATATATATATATATATATATATATATATATATGTGTGTGTGTGTGTGTGTGTGTGTGTGTGTGTGTGAGTGTGTATGTATATAAATATATATACTATACATGTTATATATATATATATATAATATATATATATATATATATATATATATATATATATATATATATATATATATATATATATACTCACACATGCATACATATACAATATACACACACACACACACACACACACACACACACACACACACATATATATATATATATATATATATATATATATATATATATATATATATATATATATATATATATATATACATACACATAGTATCTATAAACTCAAATATAGTAAAACCTTAGTAATCCGATCCCCAAGATAAAATACCCTTGTAGAGTTTCTGAAATAACATTAAAAACCTATCATTTAATCCGATTCCAATTGGCAAGGTAACACGCCCAGTGACAAGGAACACTTTTATCTCTCTCTCCTCTCTCTCTCTCTCTCTCTCTCTCTCTCTCTCTCTCTCTCTCTCTCTCTCTCTCTCTATTTTAAATACAGTATACCTCTCGTCACTGCTAGTTCCATCAAGTATCTTTCGTGTTACTTGGGAATTAAGAAGCAAATATTGAATTCATCTTTTTTATTCTTATTAGTGCCACGATTTATCGAATCATTTGAATTGTAATGCGACTCCAGATTACCTTTTTTTTTAAATCTATTACAGCGTCATAGGAGTGTATACTTATGTGATGGTGAACTGAATCAATATTTTCAAACATGAAAATATTTGCGTCTGATTTATTTGATTTTATCAGTAATCTAAAATGCCTGCGTTTGCGTTTTAAATTTATATAAAAAAACATCCCTTATACTTAATATAACTTCACCGCAATCATTGCATTACAAACTGCAATTCATTTACCAGACTATTTTCTGTGTATCTAAGGAAATGATTCTAATGGCTCTTGCATATAAACTAAGTATAATTCGTGATAGCTCAGTGGTTACGTCGGCAACTCCCAATCTTTGTGTCCCTACCTCGCTCTAACCGTGTTATATTTTCCCTGCGTAAAACCTCACTGTTCCAGTGAGCTGCGGATGGGGCGTTTGGAGTGGGAGCACATGTGTCTTGACTGCTGAGCGATCAGCAGCCATTGCCTTGCTCCCCCAGGTCTCACTCGAGTGAAAAGGGGTTTGGGAATTGATTATGCTTGTGTATGTCCCCAGACTTTGCCTCTCATCAGCAACCTCTAATCATATACCGCTTTTCCAGCTAAATTTTTCTCGTCATGAGAAAACTATTCTTTCTTGTATAAAAAATATATTGCCGCATATCCTTTGTATGCTAAAAGCATACATAAATATTCAGTATATACAGGGGCTATAAACATCAGATGAATTCCAGTACCTACATCAAAAGGCCATGAAACTTTTATTACTAACATTTCAGTTACGAATGCTTTAAAATACCGCTTATTCCAGGCATTTTTTAAAAGTAAAACGTAGCTATGTAAAGTATTTTGTAAAAACTAGAATCAAACGGAACTTATTCGAAAACACAGGGGGGGGGGGAAAGGAAAAGTAATTTTCTAAAGATGTCATACCTTTACAGTTATTTCAAGTTTTTTTCGCCATAAACCCGAGAAATAAAAGGGTCCAGAAGGAATTTCCGGATTTTACGTCTGCTAACAATTGGACAAGGAAGGGTACAAATCAATTTGAACCTTTCGGACTTGTGGTGGATATTCAGCGACTATTGGAACTTTCCTTTTATTTTGGGATTCCTCCGAGGGAGACAAAACGAAACTGGCCGGGGGAAAATATACCTCGACTTATTATGGCTGTCTTCTTCTCTATATTAAACTTGCTTTTTATTTTAGTATTCGATTTCTGTTCTTATGGCAACAACCATTTCTTTGCGCTCCCACTAAATTTGATGAATAGTTGTTATATGATTTTAATTTCCCCTTTTTGCTTGATACTGGCCAACGTGCAAACGTACTCGTGTATGTATATACATATGTATGCATATATATATATATATATATATATATATATATATATATATATATATATATATATATATATATGTATGTATATATATATATATACCATATATATATATATATGTATGTATGTATGTATGTATGTATGTATGTACATACATATATAATTATATATTATATATATATATATATATATATATATATATATATATATATATATATATATATATATATATATATATATATATATATATATAGTGCTCATACAGTAAAAGTACAACAACAAGTTTTACAGAATATGTAAAAACAATGAGATAAATTCGATTTTTTTTTTATAATATGTGCATTGAGTCCATTACCATGGAAATCTCATCACAGTCAATTCATCTTTAAAAAAAATTCACTTCTCGAGCATATAAATTAAAAAGAAACAAAAATACTCTAAAACAAAAAACAGCGAGACGAAACCCCGAACAAGAAGAAGCCTGTCTCCACTTCCTCAAGGCAACCATCCAAAGAACCGCTATGTTTTCCTTCTTCCACCTCTTCCTATCTCCCTCCCCTATCTTCATTCCTCCTCCCCCTCCTCCTTGTTACCTTCCCCCTTCCACCACCCCCTCCTCCCCACTCGTTTTACTCCCCTCGCTGCACGTCCTTCCTAAAGCCTACTTGCAGACTTGTTGACTCAGCTCCATTCAGCGATATTCTGGGTAGATTGTTTTGTTAGGCTGGAGTCGTGAGTGAAAAGTCTTTCTTCTCGAGAGAAAAAACATTTCAACAAGATGTAAACTGTCTTCGATAAAGCTCTAAACGGGATGCAATCATTCTTTTTTATGGAAGCACCACCGGTTCAGTGGAGCGAGAGAACAGTGTATGTATGTATGTATGTATGTATGTATGTATATATACATACATGCATGTATGTATGTATGTATATGTAGATATATATGTATATGTATATATATACCCACATACATACCCACACACACACAAACACACACACACACACACACACACACACACACACACACACATATATATATATATATATATATATATATATATATATATATATATATATATATATATATATATAAAATATACACACAAACACAATATTTATGTATAAATAATATACAAAAGTTTTAGCTTTATAGCAGCTTGGAGTCTGATGATGAATATCGCTTTAAACCTTTCAAATTCACGGAAAGACCTATCTTTAGTAGCAGTTTGAAAAACGTGGGTACAATCATTAAAAAACACACAAATTCTATTTCAAACGTTGCATATCAACAGAGTACGAATGCCTTAAGCAGAACGAGATTTATTTAGGAGAAAGTGCATGAACGGGAAATCAGTGAACAGGAAAAAGGATTAGTGGGAATGTCTAACCACTGGGTTGTAATTTCGACCCACATCCTATCAGTGCTGTTCAAACATTCGACGAGACAGGGGCTTCTCCTGCATCGTGGAGATCCTGGGAGAGGGTCCTACGGCAGCTAGTGTCCTATGGTCGCTTAGTTGTTTCTGTATAGGTGACGTAAATAATTTTCTTCGTGAATTAAGTTCGATCTTTAGAAGCTCCGTTGCGCTAACTTTGCATGTCAAGGTTTGCTTACAGTGACGTTCTCAAAGTGTCTGTAATTTTGTCTGCTGAGAGAGAGAGAGAGAGAGAGCTTTGCTTACAGATTACTGAAGTGTTCTCAAACTTTCTGCAATTTTGTCTGGAGAGAGAGAGAGAGCGAGCTTCATATTGTGTAAATAGCTAAGAATCCATTGCAACTCACCCCTAGAATAAATGAAAAATGTATATAAAGGTAACTTGGAATTTTCTCGTTCAATTCACACATAATGGAAACAACTAACGGGCCCGAGGCACAAGTCTTTAGGTTTTCATACATTAAGTAATATACAAACACAGATTTTATAAAACTC
>NC_089788.1:71637719-71645219 GCF_040412425.1 Macrobrachium rosenbergii | reverse complement strand
CATAAATTTATATATATATGTGTGTGTGTGTGTGTGTGTGTGTGTGTGTGTAATGTGAGTGTGCGTGCGTGTGTTTTTTTTTATGGGCGCGTGAGTACGCGCGCGCACGCGCGTTCCGCTGCAAATGAAATGACGCTAAGTATACCGATTATGTTGAGAAGAAAGAAAGCCCGATGATTATGAATAGGAGGTCGCAGCTAAAAGTGCCAAAGAGAGTGAAGAAGAGGGAGATAGGGATGGCTTGGACATGTCTACCGAGCAGCCCAGGTGAGAACAGCACGTGATAGTGTCAGCTGGCCCCTTGTGAAAACTAGACTAGTTGAAGAACCCTGCTTCACTTGGATGAGAACTGAGACAGGAGATGAGTGAAGTGAAGATTTGGGTAAGGTAAAACACAGGAAAGAAGTGACTATTCGAATATTGACTTAAAACTTTCGTCTTCCAATGGTCTTCAGGAAAAACATTTTCAAAAAAGAAAAAAGCTCCAAATAGAATCATACTGTTACACTAAGAGATACAACTAGTTTCCACATATTGCTCTTCAGTCTACTTAAAATCCGAACACCAATCTTCTTTAAAAGAAAAAAAAAACACACAAAAAAAACAAAGAAGATTGGAAGCACAAATCCGGTTTTTCTCTTGAAGGAGATTGCTGATGAATAAAGATTTTCGCTCTGTTCTTCGACCCAGCAGACATCGTTTGTTTTAAAGACAAAAACTTTCCGCAGTTGTTATGCAAATAATTCAGGCAGGCATTCTGGGCCGGAGATGGCTTCATATGTTCACTAATCACACAAATATAAATAAACATATATATATATATATATATATATATATATATATATATATATATATATATGTGTGTGTGTGTGTGTGTGTGTGTGTGTGTGTGTGCTTATGTATCACAATAATATACAGTATATAGCAATTCCGTGAGTGTCGAGGGATGGGTGTTGCTACATCAACTTCTGTTTTCCCTCACAATATGCTCCTTCATAAAGCGAGTACCTTTAGGATGCATATGTTGTTGTTATTCCAGACATTGAAACAATGTGTTGAATGCTACCGATGTTCCAGTATCATGGGGTTCTTGAGATTTCCAAGGGGCAGGCTAATGAACGGAATTTCAAATAATACAGTGAATTAACAATGATACATGAAAAATTACTGTTCTTTCAAATAAAAAGCATGAATAAAATATTAATGGTGCTTAACAAACTACCCTGATCAACTACTCAGGTCAGTAGAGTACAATGCACCTGATAATTTTACGAGAATACCTTGATATGTAGAGCAACCATGCAGGTCTGTAATATACAATGCACCCAAAATTTAAAAGAAAAAAAAAATTCTCCGTAACGTAAATTGCATCAACACATCATCCCACTGTCAGAAATATACTCATCAGGTGATACTGGACATAAACTTATCAAGTGATACTGGAAGAGCAATAAATCTTTCAGACGAGAACCGTCAATTCGGCGATAGAGTGAGAGGGTCATTGACAGCTAGAAGAACTGGTGGCGAAAAATTCCCAGGAAATGTTAATTACCTCACTGTCACATTGTCTCACAAATATATCATCTGTAATTACTCTCTCCCCAAACAATCGAGTTCAGAGGCAGAGTATAAGAAATCATTCATATTTTATGAAAAACTAATATTTCATGAGTGTTACGACATTGGGTTACGATGTGTGAATACCCCCCTAAACACACACACATACACACACACATATATATACACAGTATATATATATACACAGTATATATATATATATATATATATATATATATATATATAGAGAGAGAGAGAGAGAGAGAGAGAGAGAGAGAGAGAGAGAGAGAGAGAGAGAGAGAGAGAGAGAGAGAGGGGGGATTATGCTTTCACTGGCACACAGAAATGAACATTTTAATCCAATGCAAAATAAAACGATAATTCTTGTGGGTCATGAAATTCTTTTTTGTGTAAGCCAGACTCCCACCAAACCAAACTTAGGTCATGTTTACACTTTCCAACGAAAAAAAACGGGAATTTTAGGGCATGATTAACGCTAAGAAACGAGAAAGTAAGTATCAATATAAAAATAGTTATTTTACCTTTAACTTATTATTATTACTTTACACCACAGAAATTTATTGAATCCTCGTCCATCTTTTTATCAGATATTCCGCTTATAGACACGAAAAGAAACCAGGATTACTACTGAAAACTAGAAGCGATTTGCAATGGTCTAAGATAGTTCTCACTACCTTAAGCAAGTAAATAACTGGAAAATGTTAGAGAGAGTTTAAAGACCCATCATCATTTCAACTTTAGTTTGCTACAGCGTGAATACCAGCCCTGAAAATGAAAGCATCCATTTTTCATAAATGTAACTATTTCATAAAAGGTTACGACGGTGAAAAGAGCACCAAAGCTTTAAGATGTCATTGTATGAGACAGACAGAAAAAATAGTGGGTGTTAATGCCAGCATTGTTAGATTTTGGCAATAACCAAAACTAAAAATTCAGTGGTGACAAATATCTATCGTACGTACGTTCAATAACAAGTATTTTTTCTGTCCATTCTAGGACCAACCCTAATCTTACGGTCTATACCGGCAGTAAAGTGAATATTCCTTCTCCCAGATGTTTCTGACAAACCCCCAAACGCTTATCATCATCTGCTGCCTCGAAAATCGGTAGGTGTGCTAATAACCACGACCATTTCTCTCTCGACATTCTTTTCGGTTTAGGCCTCTTGGAAAGGTCGACCTTTGTGCGGTGGTCTTCTGTGGGGCTGCACTGTGTGTGTGTGTGTGTGTGAACATTTGTTTGTGAATTACTGGGATTGGTGAAAACCATATAAATTGATATTCAATGCACAGTAGCCTTTTCAATCCTAAATTATCTATTTAATTCAGATCATCGTATCATTGAACTTTCTTAAACAGAATACATCAAGAGCACAGATTTATGATTAAAATCAGGAACAGAAGTGCACTTTCACCTTTATAACTCTCCAAAAAATTAGCTATACAATGACTGGATTTAAAACAAGGGGGGCTTAACTGGAAAAAACATCCTATATTCGGGCAATACAGAATCTCCAGCATACCCACCAAAGCAATGAAATGGTTTCCCTTATGCCCCGCCATACAGACCCAGTGCAAACAGACTGCAGACGGAAGATATTGCTAAAAAAGGCAAAAAAAAAAAAAAAAAAAAAAAAAGAAATAAAAACGATTTCCTTCCACCACTGAAACAACTTTATCACCAGTCACTAAGGCTCAAAATTGATCTATAAAGAATCCAGTTATGGCTCTTACGACCTGGACGACCTGACACGCAATAAAGGGGCACTTCCTGGCCTCCTCCTGCAGTCTCTTCCAATTTTCCTCCTCCCACGCTTTTATTTAGGAACTTAAATTACAGTACAGGATCTGTGGCCCCGAGGCCGATTCTCCCGCTCTCCTAATGGGAAGGGCGCTTCTTGCCTTTGGACAATGAAATGGATGAATTATTCTCGGTATTTGTTCTTCCAAACAAATAAATTGGTCATCTAAATCATCACATGATTTGCAATTTTTTCCTCGCGTTTTCTCTTCCCCATCCTCTCTGTGTATCACACACACACATATATATATATATATACACATATATAATATATATAACATGTAATATATATATGTATACATACAGAGAGAGAGAGAGAGAGAGAGAGAGAGAGAGAGAGAGAGAGAGAGAGAGAGAGAGAGAGAGAGGGGGTTACACACAGAAGCACAGAAGGACATGAGGACGAATCCTACCCATGCAATGGAGGAATCTACCCAATATCTCATTTAATAAGGACTGTAATTATACAGAACTTTTCCCGGGGGTGACCTGTCCACACACACATTCCCCGGCAGAAAAAGCAAGATCTGGCGTTCAATTCAAATTAAACTTCTGACAAACAATATTAAGACAATATACGAAAGAGAATGCTCGGAACGCAGATGTAATTTTGACTAAGATATTAAATCCGGGGATTCAAAAACGCAATCGAGATTTACCTTAAGAATTTAGTTATTATCATTCCAATAGAACATTCCTGGAATCCTTTAAATGATAATGCGACTCAAGTTGCATATGAAATATGCATCTCTGGCCGTGACATACATGTTCATGTGAACGTAAATTTCCACATCGCTGTGAAGTTCAAAAGGGAACGCTTGCGAAATATGCATTCGAGGAATCAAAGTCATTACTCAATGCCATTATTAATAGAAATAAAGTTATGACGGCGGGTGCCGGCCTTTTGCAAAACATCAGGGAACGCTTTAGTAAGAATGCAACAAATTATCATTTATGCTATTGGATTCGTCGAGAAATGCGAAACATTAATTCAATAAGACTCTTCCTCTACCTTCATCCTAAAAGCGTATTACAGAGAGTTTATTTCTGACATATCAATATAAAACTGAATTCAACACATAAAGACTCCTCATCCTATCACATGATCCAAATCGCTATTTAAAGTTCTTTTCTGAAGTTCTTTTTCATGCCATGTTCATTTCTGTATCACGAACGACAATGTCCCGCATTGAGTGATATCACTCAGTAACCTGGCGTCACAGCAGTTATGGCACAGGACGTCGTACATATATTATATATATCCCTAATTTCTTTAAAGGGTATTAAATCATTTTAAACCACGTGACCTCTTTTAATGTTTATATAAACCAATAACGGTCAAAGGAGAAAAGATATTAGAATCAAAGGAAATACTACCAGACAGTAAGCTTCAGAGTAGCTGCGATTGACGAAACTATAGTAGCCACAATTCGAATTTCTGAAGCTTATAGTTTTAAAAACAAAAACAAAATTCAAGAAGGATTATGAATGAAAAACGAAGACAGGGAAGTAAAGGACAATTAAGAAATATGAACAGGGATTTAATTAAGGGGAACATATGATGCCTTTAAGGAAAGGAGTTGTTGCGTTTTCCCTAAATACGTACATAACATAAAATGAAACATACTAGAAATTGAATTCACAAAGAGAAAAATGCCACTAAAACCCTGAAATATGACTAAAAAGGTATATTATCCTACAGGGTGAGCAAATAATTCTCCAAAGAAACAGAGTGAAGATTACACAGCATTACAACGATGGGAAAGAGGCTCTCAAGTTCAACTTGGTTTGCGAAGCCTTTTGGTGTCCCAGACGAAGAGGCCTAGATTCGAAATGATTGAGAAGTATTTTGTATGTTTGAAGGACCCGAGTGGCAAGCTTCCTTTTCGTCAGGAAGAAATCTGGAAATTAATAACTGTGTGGGAATGGCTGGGAAAGCGTAGAAATATTTTTCGTCAGTAATTTCCTTTCGTGAATTATGCTAGCCAATGAAGAAATTCATCTCTTGTTACCGCGCTTGCATCTGTACCAAAGATTTGTCATATGCTTAACCTTTGTAACAGATTCTATGTCTCAGATGTCCCGTCCACCTTCACAAATAAGAATAAACAAAATGGGAATGATGTCTACCAGTTTGGGCATAATTGTTTTTATCAGGTTTAGTCCAAGTCAGTCTTCAAAAATGTTACTATTCAAGTTGCATTCTGTATTCTTGATCGACAGTCTTGATAGTGAAAACAAGCGCAAATACATGGGTTCTCTAGACTGAAAAACATAAATTAATTTGATAAATGAATCTAAAAGCAAAGAAAATAAATTCATGAGAGAACTGCCGCACGCCTAAAATATCAACTTACCCCAATGTCTTCACAACCAACCAAACGAACAACTCTCCCGAAAGATCGTGGAAAACTAATACTAAATTCCAGAGGAATATTTTGTTCTCGATCCTCACACAATCTCAGGATCTGGAAGAAAATCGAGCAGTCTTAGATAAAGATTGATAGAGGAACGGTTTCGCATGGAGAGAGGGAACTCACCGTAAACCACAAATTTTGAACTTTGAATTAATTTCATGCTGAATATTCACGACTTCACAAGCCCTGAGTATACGGACTTATGAATGAAGAAATGTGTTTTTCCAGGAACTTAAGTTCGCGGTTTTCTACTTCTAGATAAAAACAATTGATGCCCGGAATGGAGAATAAAAAATGTTATTAGTTTTGACCATTTTGCTCTGAGCAACAGACAAGGAACAACAGTAATTCTTTTCTAGAGAATACTGGCAAACCGAACGGTGAACGATGAGAAAACGTATAAAATCAGACAACGCAGACTATAAAAACAAATCCCAACAAAAAAAGAATAAAAAAATAACAGCAATAACAACAGTGTTATGTCACCGGAGAATTAAACATTACGCTGCAAATAAACCGCTTACGAACCTGGTAATGCTGTGTTTTTTCATGTTTATTTTTTGCGTTACTGCACCTCCAGTTAAGAGCATTACTATTACATGGAAAACCTCACGTGCTGAAAGCTGCCAGTCTTTGAAAATCACTACCGGAAGGGCAAAAATCCCCCAAGAAAAGAGTTACTAAAACTGTCGTTATCTGGAAGAGTATTGACTGGTGGATCAGAGACCTTCTAAGAGCATGATAACAGTTTTCCTCTGAAACAGTTTTCATTTCCGATGAAATGAGTTAAATTTTTCAATCAGACATTTACATAAATACAGACAAATGTAACATACACAAAGCAAAAGGTCACATACCCGTTTGAGAGCCTATGACCTTAAGATAACGAAAATAAAAATACAAAATAGTGTGAAATGTTAATTCCTTTTATGCCCAATATCAAGGTATAAAATATAATTAAAAATATCCCCTTAGGTAATGCCAAACAAGCAACTCACGACAAAACAAATACAAAAATATATTAACCACACTTTATTTTAATAAAATGAAAAGTTACCACGGGAGAATATTCTCCGGATAAAATGTTAGAATTGCCTGTCGAACACCAACAGTCGTTCGGTGGGCGACGTTTTCATTCTCTTCTTTATACAAAGGGCCACGGGAGTCCAGATCAGTATAATGTGACAAAAGCATTTAAAACAAATACTTTGGTAATCAAGCATCAGACTGAAATATGAACTGCACGAGAAAAAAAAATATAACAACAGTTATCACGAAAATTCGATGAAAATTAAATCAGTTTCGCAAACGTTACTTTTACGAACGGCGAAACACATTTATCTTACCAACCTTCTATACCAGAATTACTCGAGACGTAGAGTATATTCTAATTATTCAAATGGACTTATTTCTTACATATTTCGTGAAACCTGAGTGAGTCCGCCATTATCATGAAGTAAGAAAACAATACGCTTAGAAATAAAACTCTACTTTATTTCGTATGCATATTCAAGAAATCATTCTCCATCAAAAACACAATAAAGCGGGCAGTCATGGTCGGTGAAAGATTAAATAAATGTCGGAGGGTTTCTCTTAACTCTGAACATTCTCATCATCATCATCATCATCATCAGTGATGTTATGGAGGACACACGCTGTTTCACTCGGGAGGTAATGATTAAAATGGAAAAGGTTATTGCAAGAC
>NC_089788.1:71607719-71635219 GCF_040412425.1 Macrobrachium rosenbergii | reverse complement strand
TATATATATATATATATATGAACACAAAAGAATTGTAACGAATATGGCATGGGTTACATAACACCATACTTAATCAGAGTTCAGATCTTACCAGGATCCTGGGTCTTACTTTGTATGTAAGTTCAAATAATTTAGCATTTCAAATTGCCTACCATGGCGCTTGCAGGTTTCATTCGTCTCTTCTTTGACATTCATTTTGTCAGCTCAGCTACGAGTAACATTCAATCCCGGTTAGATTAAATTCATTAGTCCTCTACTTGTGTGCCAAAGGTCAAACTGGAGGCCAGAGGAGATATATGTCGATTATATGTCAATTTGTAAACCTTTCTAAACGTTAAATCACCTTTTGACATTTCAGCTCCAGAATATGTTCTCATATATATATATATATATATATATATATATATATATATATATATATATATATATATATATATATATATATATATATATATATATATATATAATATATTTACATACATACATATATATATATATATATATATATATATATATATATATATATATATATATATATATATATATATATATATATATATATATATATATATATATAATAACCACAATGCCCTCTCAAATTCTCGAATATTTCGCGCCTTTCTGGATACGCAAATTTAAGAGGCATTGTGGCTATTGCAATTACATATGTAGCTAGTAAAAAATGACCAGCAGATTCAACACACACACACATATATGTGTGTGTGTGCATGAGAAAACTTTCTGGAATTGAAAATTTGACGGTCAATAAGCGATCTGACTTTCAGAAAGGTTGACAAACTGCACTCCAGTTTGTCCTTTGGCACACGAGAGGAGGACAAATGAATTTAATCTATCGGAGATATACTGTTACTTGTGACTAAGGCGACACAACGAACGTCAAAGAAGAAACGAATGAAACCTCTGAGCACCGTCGCAGTCTATGTGAATGACGACATTTCTTGAACTTACATTTCTTGAACTTATATAATCACGGCAAGATCTAAATTTTGATTAAGTACGAAAAATTGTTATGTAACTAATTACGCATTCGACACCATTTCTTTTTAATTCAGAGTCAGAGACACTGGTATATGTTTCGCCTGTAGACGCGTAACTCTCTTAAAAGCACTCTACTTTCGGTCTAAACTGATGTTCAATCAACACCTACTGCCGTCTAATTTAAAGGAACTGGTGCTGTTATAAAAGTCATTGAATGGGGAGTGAAAAGTTGATATAGATTCACCAGACATGCAGACAGCTTCCCAGTTAATATTTAATTAGGAGCTTTCAGAAAGTGAACGTCTGTCTCTTCCCATTAAAGTTAGCACTTGCATTAAAACTCCAAGAGACTTTTCATCCGTCATCACCTTTTGATGCTGGCAAGAAATTATTTAGTCATTTGTAAAGAAACGACGTGAAAATAAAAGAAAAAAAACCAACTTGTTGCTTTTAGAATTATGCATCTGCTAAAAACGTAGAAGTTGCTGAAGTTGAAATGTTAACTAAAAGCAATTCGGCTCGAATAAATAAACATCTGATGTAAGGAAACTCTTGGTCGAACAATTACTTCTGACGTTCGTTATTTCCTTCACGTATCTCCTCTGAGACGTTTATGACGATTTTCTTCATTTTAATGCATTTAAGAGGCGAACACAATAGTATATGCATAAATTTTTGCGTCTTGCTTATTCAGAAGAATTAAGAGAATAAACTAGAGGGGTAGATATGAGTTTAAATGCTGACCACGATGCGTGGTTTGTGGTCGGAATGACCCTATGCGATAAAAAGTTAATATTCTTCGTAAAGAATGTCAATAAAAATAAATACCTCTTACAGGAAAAAAAAAGACACTCAATTACTTAGCCTCAGAATTACGCCCCGATGTAAAAAAAAAAAAAAAAGAATTAAAAAATGGGCGGCATATTCATTTCAATTAAGATGAAATGAATAAGAGGAAGTGGCCAGCTTAGCAACCATTTCCCGCCCATGACGACAAGGGCGCTCCAAAAAAGTCACAGTGATCGATAAGGCCATCGCTTGTGCAGGCACCATTCCCAGAATAGGGTTTAATATACTGGTAAATGGAGCTGTTGAACGTCTTTCAATACAGGTCAATTGATGAAGGCTCCATGGCACATTTAACGCGATCCTGTTAACGGAAACAAAATTATTTTCATGATAACGAACAATATTATATGAATATTATATATAAGGAGAAATTGTATACAAATAGGGTATCAGTAGCGGAGTAAAAAATTTTGTGTATTGAAAGGGATGTCTTATTTTGAAGGAAAAATAACGTAAGAAAAGATTGTAAAGTGATCATTATGGGAACAAAAATTTCACAATTCCAAGGATAGAGTTTGTAATGTTTATATAAAAAAACTGAACCAAGATGTAGTTAATAAGCATGTCCTAGGCCTCCCGAATCAAAACAATACAAAAAACTAAGTAAAAACGGACAAAATATCTTTATCAAAACAAATGATACACCATGTATCATCAAACAAAAATAAATGCCACTTATCTGGCAGTTCTCCAAGAACTGAGTAAAGTATCCGATGCATAAACATATGAAAAAAGCCTAAGAAAATAAAATATTTTTCGGGTGGAAGACGAGGGAAAATGTATATCGACCTAAATAAATAAATAAATATTTAACGTCAACTACATTTGCATTAGAGGAACATAATATGATCAGCATAATATGAGCATTATTTGAAATAAATATCTTTTAAAGACTTCTCAACGACACTGGAAATAGGTTAAGGCACACCCTACAGTTCTGTGGAATTTTGTTTACCTGTTGGTTTTAACATCCCTGGAATTAATTCACTGTCCGGCAACAATGTATTTCTGATTGGCCATGTAGCCTTGATACACTCCAAATAGCATCAGGCCAGAGCATAACAAACTCTTTGGTCCTATGAGACCTTTATAATCTGAGCATTTGAAGATTATAATATTTATCATATTTACTATGACTCATAATACTACTCTTCAGTTACCTTCGCATTACTTAAGAACGTCTATGATTCCTGCATTACAACTGTATTATGACTGTAAAAAGGGAAACACTCATTTCCAGCACTTCGTCCCAAAAGACAATAAGGATTAACAACATTCCAGCCATTGCGGAGGACTTCAACGTTTAACTAACTGGTACGATATCAAATTTTACAACTACACTAAAATTACATGACAGCAATATTCGTCTCAAAAACGCTTCTTTGGGGGTGCAGAAGAAAAATAACCAGCACATCCTACAATGTACCTGAAGTAGAAACCATGACTGCTTCATATGCATCGCATATGCGAGAATACTGGAGCACTTCGATGCGGGAGTCTCCCCAGTGGCGACGAAGACAAAAGAAAAGCCACCCTTATTGCTTTCTCCGTGTGCACCATCCTCTCTCAAGAGCAAGGGATCTCACACGACAGATGTAGAGGAACAAACACTCTGCCACGACCATGAGTATTTACAGAGGAATCATCAAGAGCACGCAGGCACACACGCATAAGGCACACACAAACTATATATATATATATATATATATATATATATATATATATATATATATATATATATATATATATATATATATATTTTTATCTACATATATTCAAAATATACTATGGAGTCTGAACGCAGACTCCATAGTATATTCTGAACAGTATAAGTGGACGATGCCATTTTAGCAAAATGTGTGCAACTTAAGGAAAATAATCGTAGGAAATACTGAGTAATTTGGAAATACACTCACATAGCTATAGAATAGACACTAATCTTTAAAAAAACAAAAGGAATCGACGAAACTACGGGACTGTCGACGGACTTGAATATACAAAAAGGAAAGGCATTAACCAAACTTACATAAAGGAAAACGGAAACTAAATTCACCCTTGGAATGACAGAAGTATGTGAGCTGCAACAACAATTTCTAGAAACGACAAAGAAAATTCCCTCAGACAGAGAAATTCCATCTCTCTCTCCCTCTCTCTCTCTCTCTCTCTCTCTCTCTCTCTCTGCCCCAGTCTCTCGTCCTGAAGTATTGTTATATACAAATGAACCAGGCAAGAGCCTGAAATCTCGGCAAACAAACCGACGCTCAGAAGATTGGACATTACATGACAATCCAAATTTGCGGGTCGTTGCTTCTCGTGCTGAGCTGTGCCCCTGCATACGCTGATACAGATCCATAAACAAACACATCGACGCCGAATACCAGCAGACATTCGCTGCGTTCAGACAGACAAATGGACAAAGGGACCATGGGAGTGCATTTTAATGTCCTCCACATTTACAAGAAAGCGGGGCACAAAAATAAATATGACGGAGAGGTATTCCAGGGAGGAATTCTATTTGGTGTGGGCGCAGCATTCCTCCAGCGTCGTCTAGAAGACCTGGACGGCGGGGCAAAAATAGTAAAAGGACCAGAAGACAACGTTGGAAATGGAAGTGAAAATGAGAGAGAGAGAGAGAGAGAGAGAGAGAGAGAGAGAGAGAGAGAGAGAGAATTGGGGATGCGTGCGACGACGGCTGGCAAAAGATAAAACAAAAGGTGACATCATCTTTTATGTGACATAAGCATTTATTTGGAGATTTTATGTGATGGACTGACAGCGACTTGGCAGGCTTACAAACAGAATCAACCCAAATGATGTGACGAGGCTTTTCAGTGCGTGAGGGACGGTGAGAGGTAATACACACAGGCTGAGCATGACATACACCAATCTTTTCCCAACGGATAGAAAGATGTATATTCGAAGTGAAAAGAAGCATGAAAGAATATAAAGTCTCCTTAACTTTCTGAAAATAATAATGGTGTTCTGTTGACTCCATCAAAAGTTTATTGATGTTAGTGTTACTCCTCATTACAGGAAGTAAAAAACTACACACACACACACACACACAAACATAAAAACACATACGCATATATATATATATATATATATATATATATATATATGTGTGTGTGTGTATATATATATATATATACACAGTACATACTTCAAACTAAAATTTCATATACTAATCATTACATATTTAAGTAGACTTGCTTCTGTTACTGTCATTAAGAATTAGACACCTTTGAGGTCCTTGGTTCCCGAAGGCTGAACCACAAGGAGGAGTTATGCATATCACAAGATATGTATGTAATCCCTAAAGCTGATCCTAGAAACACATTTAGTTCCGTGGATAAACTTATGAGAAACACGGACATATGAGCAATCCTTCCAGACCATAAAATCCTACAATGTATAAACAGTATCAAGGTGATTTGTAAAAGCTTTGAAGTCGTAAAGGTATATCTCGACGCGGCATAAGCAAGGAAAGCAAAATGTATAGAGAGAGAGATCTAAAATCGCTTAATTTATTCTTTTCCAGTTAATCTTATCAATTTCTCCCTCACTCCTTTTATCCCTTTGTCTAGCGTTATCGTCTCCAGCATTTCTGTTTATTCTGTCCTATTTTCTGCAGAATCTCTGATCCAGCCATTCCAAATTTTCTCCTCTTTGCATAATCCTCTATAATACTCTTATCGGCAGTTTATCTATTTATGCAACACTATTTGCTGCCATTAAATCTCATCTTAACATTATGTTTTTTTTTTTTTTTTTTTTTTTTTTTGGTGGGGGCACGAGAAAAGTCTATACTACATAGTTAAAGAACAATTTTAATATTCCGTAAAAATATCTGCATAATACGAATGAAGAACAATACAACACGGTGAAGAAGACATGGAAGAAGACAGTTTTCTTTCAGTTCTTACTATCCCTATCCTCCATCTTCGCCCTACTTTTATTCCTTCCCTTCCTTAATCCCAGCCTGACACACTAAAGCTTTATGAAGATTGAACCGGTAATTAATGACTGCGATATTTAACGCTACGAAAGGAAAAAAAATACTCTTTATTCTGCCATCTCCCTACATCACGGGGCCCATACATTGTCGAACATCCCCGTTCAACTTGATGTTTGATCAAGCATCACACATCACCATACGATACGATGAGCTTGATAACGCCTTAGTTGATGCCAGTCACCTCCCAAAAACTGTGGTCCTAGTAGGTGACATCGTGTAATAAGGTTTGTGAATTACCAGCGTGAATAAATGAGGCGTTTGCGTTTCTATTTTACATACGTTGGAAAATAAAACTAATGAGAGGAAGGAAAACAAAAAAAAGATAGATTTTAGTGAAATAAATATTTCCTAATAAATTTGGAAGAAAGGAATCTAGAATTGTTTTTTATTATTATTATTTCCCAGGGACCGTTTGAGAGGTAACAAGAAACAGCATTACACCCGTTTTCAAGAAAATTAAATAAAAAGAACTGAAGTATCAAAGCCCAAAATAACGTAACAATTCGCAGTCCTTGTCCTCATATTCTCAACTATTTTTCCTTCTCTTTCCATATCTGTTCTGCACGATATCCCCATCACCCACCTCTCTTATTCATCTTTTTTCTTCCTTTTTTTTTAACGAATCACACAATCCTTCCATTACTGATGTATTAGGTTTTTTCTCCTTCATACACTTCTCAATTCGTTTATTCCTCTAGATATTCCTTATTTACGGTATTCCATTCAGTCTCTGCCTCATCGTTCAACTTCATCCTTCCTTCTTAATCGTTGCTTTTCTTTCCCCTTGCTTTCAGCCATGCTGCTTCTTGGATGCTCTTACTCTCTTTATCTCGTCTGATCTTTCCCTTCCGATCTTGAGACTTCGGAGGTCCTTTTCTATCCTTCCGTCTTTCTCTTTATCCATCCCCTCCTTCGTTTAACCCTTCTTGCTTTGGTCTATTCTTTCCTTTGTTGCATCCCATTTTTTTTTGGGGGGGGGGGGTTTATTCCCTTATGACCAACCTGTCTCCTCTCACCTGTTCAGCGCTGATCAAGATCCCTTGTTCACCTCCGGTTTTATTCTTGAACATCTTTGCACCAAACGAACAGAGGAGGTGAATCAAAGAGGAGAAAACGGAACACTGGAAGAAAATAAACAAGTTGAAAAAAGATCGTGGAAACAGAAAGAAAAATCAAGCAAGGACGCTGAGCACAAGACTGAAGAGAGAGCGAGCCTTTTCTCAAATACAGCCAATAGATTAAACAGGTATCAGGATACATTTCCTAACAATTTACGATTTCGGGTGTTGAGGTATTACCTAATCATGCATTATTAAAGTTCATGTATTCTCCTATATTATTATTATTATTATTATTATTATTAATATTATTATTATTATTATTATTATTATTATTATTAGATACGACAAGTTTATTCCCTTGAATTGAAATCAGTCCAGAAAGGCTTCAATAAAAAAATATTTAGATCTTTTCAAATATTACTTCTCATTTCAAGATAAAGATAGTCTTGGTTTGATCGCATAATACAAGTAAACTTTATGCACAGCTCATTAAGATACCACATCGAAATCGATTACACTTTTTTTTTCTTTTAGAGGGACAAAGATCTCTTTTTAATCATAGCCAGCGTCAAAGAGAGAGAGAGAGAGAGAGAGAGAGAGAGAGAGAGAGAGAGAGAGAGAGAGAGAGAGAGAGAGTCCTCCACATCCAAGAAGCTTTTCCCTCGCTATTTTTCAAAATAGTGAAACAAAACCTATCCGCTCCGTGGATATATACTGTAGATTCTACAGTACCTTCTGGCCTGAACTCCGAAGTCAAGCAGTTCCCATTTTACGAGGGAATACACTGTGTACAGTAAAATGGGAATACACTGTGTACAGCATCCAAGATGTACGACCGTGTGATGCAACGCTTCAGGATGAATCATGCAACAGCACAAGACCTTTCAATTCGCTGACTAGATACAGAATTCTTTGATATCCGAAGTTTATACATTTAAGATAAATGTCGATCTTAAAAATGGATTGTACATCAGCACTACCATACTTTATTCGTTAACCTAAATAAAGTTGGGTCGTTTCAGCATTTAAAGAAGAATAAAGTGGAAATGGGAGAAAAAGGACCGTGTGGCAGAAGTAAAAAAAAAAAAAACCAACTAGAGAATCCTAAAAATGTTCATATTAGAAGAAATTCGTGGAATTAGAGTTCAATCAGATTTTTATACTCTGAAGAAGTGTGGTGCACCATAATAAAAAATACCTGCCTTCTGGGAAAAATCGAAAAATTCAAAATTTGTTTCTTATTGACAGTTATTAGAGTATGATTTTTTTTTTCTTTTTTTTTTTTTGCTCCTGAATGTGTCACGGTATAAAAAACTGAATTTTACGACGTGGCAAGATTCATAACAAACCTGCCGAAAAAGGTCAAGAAAGTCTGTTTGTTCAACAAGGGAATCACCGTCACTAAATGCTCGATAAAATAAACGATAAAAAAATAATAATGGATAAAAGAAGAAAGGCAAATCTTAAAAACCCCATTTCTACCGTCTGCACTCCGTATTGACCCATCTCAGTCTTCCAGCCAAAAGAAAAAGAGAGCTACAGTCTTCAGGGTTCACAAATATTTACATTAACTTTCATTCAGAAAAAGAAAACAAGAGTTATCAACGAAAGTCTGCAATAAATAAAAAAAAAGGTGAATAAACAGAATACTGACTGTTTGGTGGATTAAAAAGAAAAATGCGGTGGGGAAGAGAAATAAAACAATCTAGAAAGATGATTAGACCCCTAAAAAAACGATGGCCGAAGGGCGTTGAACGGGTCTTGATGATAGCCAGAGATACGAAATGAATTCCAAAGCAATTTTAGTCAAGCGATTATCCGGTTATATGGCTGGCAAAAATGAAAAGGAAAGATGGCGTGCGAGGCGAATGGAGTCGATAAAAAGGAAAAATATGAGGCCGAGTAAACAGAAAACGAACTACAGATATGGTCAGGTAAATTTGACGAATGTTCCTAAAACCCCAAATTTCTAAATTCAATTAAGAAATGGGATGATCTCAACACAACGCCCTGAAGCACCTCTCTCTCTCTCTCTCTCTCTCTCTCTCTCTCTCTCTCTCTCTCTCTCTCTCTCTCTCTCTCTACCTATAAGTAGCTAAACTGATGGATATAAATGTTTCAATATGAGCAGTAGTAAGTCTATAAAACTGCTTACGATAACGAATTTTTTTTTTTAAAGGTACATCAGTTACTCACCAGTAAATTATCATTGTGGCAATGTTTGTTGTATTGTTCTTTTCTTTTTCATACCCCCTAAAGCCACTATGTATACACACACACAAACACACACATACACACACAAATACACAAATATAAGTGAGTAAGTACATATTACCACCATATAATTACCATAAAAAAAATGTACACTCGCAGAGGATTTAATGTTTACTAATGACAGATAGCTCTTCGTAGTTTATGTCTCTCGTAATGAACTATTTCACGGTAGCAGGTTTATGAGCAATAGCCGGTCTTTGTGAAGGCGACTTGCAACAATACAAGTGCTTTCAGCAGAACTGACTGAGTACAGAGAGAGAGAGAGAGAGAGAGAGAGAGAGAGAGAGAGAGAGAGAGAGAGAGAGAGAGAGAGAGTCACAACTAATGAGTGCTTTATACATTATATATATATATATATATATATATATATATATATATATATATATATATATATATATATATATATATATATATATATATATACATATATATATATATATATATATATATATATATATATATATATATATATATATATATATATATATCTGCATCACATGAGGAAAATATTCTGAAAAAGGACGAGCTAGCGAAAAGAACTGGGTTTCACACTAAAGGATGTCTACTGAATGTGGAGTCTGTGGCTCTAAATTCCTTCTGGTCATTATCCAGTTTTTCAAAAATTATGCATAGCAACCACAGAGCGTCAATAACAATAACGCGGAGTGGCGATCTCCCTGCCGAGCGTGTGACCTCGGGCGACCATATTGAAAAGGTCTGGGTCCAGCTCATAGCACTATACTTTATTACTATTATTATTTTTACCATTATTATTTTTAAATTTTTTACTATTATTATTATCTTAATATTATTATTATTATTATTATTATTATTATTATTATTATTATTATTACTTGACCCCAATTTCACAGAGAAAAATTACCTTACAAAAACAGGTTGGCCTAAGCACTCCAACCATTGTGGTCAAGTCTTAAGCATTTGCTCTTGGATCTAAGCAATGTCTACCATATATGGTTCCTGTAAATTACGGGACTTTCATTGCATACAGCCACTAAACACTAACTAAACAGTAATGTATGATCACTAAACACTAACACTCGCTATATATTTACATGCACTAAACACTCACACTTACTATACACTCACACTCACTAAACAAACACACTTGCTACACACTCACACCCGCACTTACCATACACTCACACTCAATAACACTAAACACTCACTGAATACTCAACACTTACTAGGCACTCACTATAAACTAAACGCTCACATTTACTATACACTCACACTCACTAAACAAACACACTTGCTACACACTCACACCCTCACTTATCATACACTCACACTCAATAACACTAAACACTCACTGAATACTTAACACTTACTAGGCACTCACTATAAACTAAACGCTCACTAAACACTCATAAAACAGTAAACAGTCAATAAATCCTCACTCTACCCTAAACACTCAGTAAACATTCACTAAACACTCACTTAATCCTAAACATTCACTAAGTACTCACTAGCACAAAACACTCACTAAACATTCGCTAAACACTCACTATACCCTATACACTCATTAAACACTAAATACTCATTAAACCTTGAATGCCCATTAAACTCCTAAACACTCATTAAACACTAAACAGTCACTGAACATTCACTAATCACTCATTAAACACTTACACACTAAACATTCACTAAGCCCTAAACACTCACTAAACATTCATTGAATACTTACACACAAAACATTCACTAAACCCTAAACACTCACTAAACACTTACTCATGAAACACTCAGGATAAGAAAAAATTCACAATCGCACTAAGCCTCTGTTCAATTTTTCGGCCACCAGACCTTTCAAGATGGCCGCAAGACTTTGCAGCGCCGGCCTGGTGGAAGACCAGCGAACTATGTTGTACTGGTATACAGATAGCATCTCCAGATATACACCTTCTATGATAGGAACAATCTCATTACTCCATAACATTCTGAAATTATTTTCCAAGCTAATGTGCAATTAATATAACTTTATTAAGTTGGATTTTCATGTATTATCTTCGGAGTCATCCACAAAACTGCCCAAATATTGTGTGGTATGAAAAAGATCCGCTACGTGTTATTCGGGCCTATTTGAACAATGGAGACGCGGTGAGGGTGTGTGAGCGAAAAGGCTTCTTAGAACTGCGGGCTCTTTCAGTATTGATCACCTCCACTGAAAAGAGCTGTAAAACTTCGCGTCGAATTGAAGTCGACAAAGAAACCGCAAAGAGGTGGCAGCACCGCTCTAACTAGATCTATCTCCGCAAAAAAAAACAAACAAGTAAAAATTGCGCCGAAGTTTCTTCGGCCTAATCGAGTTTTCTGTACAGCCGCTACAGCGTATAATCAAGACAACAGAAAATAGATCTATCTTTCGGTGGTCTCGGTATACTGCTGTATGACCCGCCGCCCATTAAACTTTAGCCACGGCCTGGTGGTGGCCTGTCCTATATCGCTGCCAGAAGCACGATTATGGCTAACTTTAACCTTAAATAAAAATAAAACTACTGAGGCTAGAGGGCTGCAATTGGGTATGTTTAGTGATTGGAGGGTGGATGATCCACATACCAATTTGCAGCCCTCTAGCATCAGTAGTTTTCAAGATCTGAGGGCGGACAGATGAAGTGCGGACGGACAGACAAAGCCGGCACAATAGTTTTCTTTTACAGAAAACTAAAAATCTATATATAAATCTAATAAGTCAGGTGATGACAGATATGGTGATGAAGGTTTAGGATGCACAAACCGACACTCACTGGTCATTAATTTCACAACTTGTCGGTCGACTTTTGAAGTTTATTATACTTCTCTCGTTGTTGGAAGGCAGGGCTTCAATACTTTTCTTATTGTAAAAATTGCTTTCGTTTTATGATTAAAATCATCAATACACTTTAATCGCCATGCCGTTCAAGTTAGAATATCAGGTAGGTACATAATTTTCATTCAACTTGCTTTACTTCTCTAGTACAAAAATACCGTTTCAGTTATTCATAATTGATACAAAAGTGAACAAAATAAATGCTCTTATTGCAGTAGCACTAACAGTTACTTTTACATAATTTTTTTCGACATGGGAAAAAAAGAGCATTTCAGTATAATTTTCTGGAATTATTTAGCACACGCTGCTGTTGTTTTAAAAAAATGAAACGTCCTCTACCAGTAAACAACAGCGATCTGTTTGTTCGTATCATAAATAGTGGCCTCAAGATAATGAGAACATGAAATTGTGTGTGTAAAGTGAGAGTCTATTCCTGTATTAATTGCTTTTGGAAGACTGGGATCTTCTTCATCTGACTTCATTTTAACGATAATTACAACAGTGCAACAGTTTAGCAGTGGTGTCGTAAAATTTGTACTTCATTTTGTAATGCAATCTCACTGCCATTTCCACAAGGGTTTGCAATAACCTGTAACTTTTAACACTTTTTGCACAATCATGAACTTCAGAGTTCATTCTCAGGGCATTTTAACATTGTAGGTTGAAATCTAATGTGTTTAGTTGCAATTTCATATACACCTAATCAATATCTGATGTCAGATGCCACTCAAACATCTGCATCCATTAATACATACGTTTACTGTCAATTGTAAAGAGGTAATGTTAACAAGTATTAAAGAAAAAAATAATAGGAACGTGCACAGGTATTTAAGAATTGATAGGAACGTGCAAATGTATAAAAAAAATTGACAGAAACATGAACATATATGTTAAAGATTAATAGGACAGCATTGATTAAATTAAAAAGGTTATACGAGTATATGTGGTGACATCACAGCATCTCCAATCCTTTCTTACCCGCACAATAACTTTTCGCCGTTTCTGCACCTTCTCCCTTCTATGACCTTAAAATTCTCTCTCTCTCTCTCTCTCTCTCTCTCTCTCTCTCTCTCTCTCTCTCTCTCTCTCTCTCCCCAACACATGCCCAAACTACACCTTCCAACTCGATACCCTCACTAATTCTCTCCTCCTCTCATTTTCCTCTCTTCTTCAATTCGTGCGCGATCGTCTTAATCCTCCCCTTCTTCTCTCCGCTATTCCAACCAGAATCTGTCACCAAACAATTAACAAAAAAGGAACGAAAAAAAAAGAAGAAGAAGAAGACTACGAATGAAAAAGGGGAACAAAAAGGGGGAAGGGTGCACCCATGGTTAAAACGGGAGGCAAATTCATTTGTTTTCGCATCGCACCATTTGCCGCGTTCATGGCCAGCAAGCAGTGCCTGGCAAACCATAAAAGATTTTTCCTTTTGCATACCTCTCCCTAGCACCCCGAGTTTTCCCACCGACTGAACCTCCAGGAGTCAGTCTAAACCTTTCTTTGAAGGCTCAATTTTTCTTTCCCGATTTACTGCCGCCGTCGATGCATCTTTAAAAGGGGAGCTTTCATGTTTGATGTGTTGCATTAAGAATTGCAGCTTTTCTTAGACTTGAATTGGAATCTGGCAGAAGTTGTGTGGTGCGTGTGCATGAGAGAGAGAGAGAGAGAGAGAGAGAGAGAGAGAGAGAGAGAGAGACTGACAGACAGTTCAGCTTTTACCATACAGTAGCCGTGGAAAAGGTCTGAATGTATACAATGTGTATTCTATAATTGGTTCTGCATTTTCTCTGCTCTGATATTACACATATATAATTACGATGAAAGGATATAGCGATATTAATATAAAAAAAATCAGCTAAAAGTATTTAAGCATTTAAATAAACCAGAAATGGTCAACAATGAAAACTTTGTTTTTTCGAAATAATCAATTTGTAACTTTGCTTATTACACTGTCACCATCAAATAAGTTGAACGCGAGTCTGAACAAACACTAATTCTAAAGGAACTTAGCTATCTGATTTTTTTGCCACACCGAGAATTTTTATATGTACCAATTTTCACCAATAAACCTGCAAGCAAAGATGAATTTTCCTTTTTCATCCGGCAATAAGTGCAGAGCAGACTAACTTATAAATGGTGCCATTCAAAGAAAGGACAGAAACGACACATTGGACTTTCACGTTAGCGTTTTAATGCTCTTTCCCACGTGCAATCAAGACACGAAGTCTTGACTTCCAGAGCAAGTTAGAGCACACGTAAAAATTGCTAATGGCCGAAGAGGGTGACAAAAGTTTTCTGATCTGTAAGTGCAGTTGTTAATTCGCGTTTACTGGATCACTGAGGATAAAAATGCACTTCTTGGCAGCTGAGTTGGTGGCAAATGCTGGAACGCTGTAAAAATCTGATCAATCCTTGAAATATCGAAGGTAAAGTTTAAAAGATTGATTGAAATGTTACACCGCTTCTAAAGGCATCTGAAGTTCAGTGCTAATAATGAGAACATCATCATGCAGTTTCAAAATATGCTGGGAGGTGGCCGCTTAACATTCTGAAGGAAGAGAAAAGCTATCCAATATCTGAAACACGTAATTAGATTTAACAAAAAATTTACGAATTTCTCTTTAGAGGGTAATCAGCACCCCAATCCTGATCATACATAAATGCATACATATACACACATACACAAACATATATATATAAAGATACACACACACATACATATATACATATATACAGTATGTATATATATATATATATATATATATATATATATATATATATATATATATATATATATATATATATATATATATATATATATATATATATATATTATAATGAAGGCAGAAGCAGACACTCAAACAGCATGCAAATTGGAGTAACGGGAAGGCGTTCTTTTTCCTTTATCCATTCATTATTACGCCGACGTTTCGTATCTCCTGATACATTTTCCAGGCTGAAAAAGCGATGAACTTAAACAGTAATTGTGTATAAACACTAAAAGATATACACATTATGCACTTAACCCCAAGTTAAGGGACTATTAAAAAAAAAAGGACAACCTTGAAAATACTTAAAATGTATTTAAAAAGGTATTTAAAAAGGAACAGAACAGCAGAAGAAAAGAAGGCCAGGGCCAATACGAAAAGCAAAAGACACCTACCCACACCGGTAGTGTAAAGCAAGCTGACCCAGGCAATCAATGCAAGGCGGGGGAAGATGGGGGGCAGTATAAACAAAGAGGTTACAGCAGGCACATAAAGCGATGAACAGCTGGGTGGAAGTTGATTTGTGATTAAGGGCAGAGACAGTTAATTTAATCATATGAGATTCAACTGTAGCTAATTCTTCTACGTTTCGGGTTCTCCCCACAATACTACAATCCTTAGCATCTACATGTGTCTTCCAAATTCTACTGCACCCGATACGTAGAAGAATTAACCACACTTGAATCTATTATGATTAAATTAGCTGTCCCTGCCCTTAATCACCAATCAACTTCCACCCAGCGGTTCATCGCTTAACTACCTGCTCTAACCTCTGTTTATACTCCCTCCCCCCCGCCCCCCACCCTGCACTGATTGTCTGTGTCAGTTTGCTTTACACTACCGGTGTGGGCAGGTGGCTTCTACTTTTCGTATTGGCCCTGGCCTTCTTTTCTTCTGCTGTTCTGTTCTTTTTTAAATATCTTTTAAGTGTTTTTAAGGTTGTCCCTTTTCTTTAATTGTCCTTTAACATGGTGTTAAGTACATAATGTGTATACCTTTTAGTGTTTGTTCATAAATTTTCAGCCTGGAAAATGTATCAAGAGATACGAAACGTAGGCGTACTAATAAATGGATAAAGAAAAAAGAACGCCGTTCTGTTACTCAATTTCCTATATATACATACATATATATACTGTATATATATACACATATATTTTATTTATATGTATATATATATATATATATATATATATATATATATATATATATATATATATATATATATATATATATATATATATATATATATATATATATACATAATACATACTCAATAAGCCGTTCTCCTTAAAATGGAATGGCTCCAAAGAAAATCACGAAAACAGTCACTACCAATTCATTCTCTGAATCCTGGATCAAGAATGAAATCCGAGTACAAGAAAAATATATGATCATAGAAAAGAGAATCAAAGGATATATAAATTTTATGAGTGTGCAGATAAATGGGGCATGATTTAAATCCGAAAATGTATTAAAAACGGGACTGGCTCAAATACTACCACGCGCAAAAGTCTTTAATAAAAAATAAAAAAAACTAAAACACAAATGAACAGAGCCCTGATGGTGCTTCAAAACTCAAACAGTTCTGTCAAGAGCATTCATTTCCTGACATGCTTTTTTGTTTTTACGGTTCGAAATCGATTTAAAAATATCCACGTCACTTTTCACGTTAGTAGCAACCATAAAAAGTCATTCGCCCTCTTTCTCCAAAGCTTGTCGAATTGATGATAAATGTTCGCCTACAATTGGTACGAAATGTTCGCCTACAATTGGTAAGGAGTTCCGCAAGATTTACGACAGATGACAGCCGTACAGGACAACATCACGAAGAGGCAAGAGAGTTGAAAAGTCCCTTGAACAAGAAACAGACCTACGGGGTACATCATTAAATGAGAGGATGGTGCAACAGGTCGGGGAAGAGATCCAAAGTGGAGACCATAAGATCCTTATCATTACGGCAAAAAGAGGTTCTTCTAAGTTATCATTTCCGCGTATATCCGGAGACCTTAACTTTTGTTGTTCGTTATTCGCGGGTTTTCGATCGAGCGAAGATTCGGTACTTTCTTTCCTTTGTTGTGTTAACATAATATCATCTCAACGCTAATTCTAAGAAAAAACAAAATTATATGGAGTCCTTAATTTTACTACAACGTTTTCCGCATTAGCGGATCAGAGAAAAATTTCAAGGGGCAGGGGGTCACCAATTTTCATATATATATATATATATATATATATATATATATATATATATATATATATATATATATATATATATATATATACACAGTATATATATATATATATATATATATATATATATATATATATATATATATATATATATATATATATATATATATATATATATATATATATATATATATATATATATTCTTTAATCGATTTTTTTCCCCATTTTTTATTTATTTATGTTATTCTTTTCTAAATCTTCAATTCTATTATTTCATCATTATTTTTCATGGGGGGGGGACGAGCCCAGGTACCCACCCCCGAATCCGCTAGTGGTTTTCCGTAGCAAAATGGCCACCTTATGGGAGTCTTTAGAAGCACGTCTTCAAATAATCATGACACAATATTAAAGACAATGAAACAAAAATAAATAATATATGGGATGGAATGCTATGATCTCCATTGAAAGAGTCAGATAGGCGGGGACAGAGGTGATGAAAAGGTAGGCTAGGGGTTTTTACGATGGCTAGGTCATATGGAAAAAATAAAAGGAGACACATTAAGAAAAAAAATGTGTATAATTCGAAGGTATTGTATGGGAAGAGGAGAGGAAACCCTAGAAAGAGCTGTCTAGATGGCGTGGAAGAGGTGCTAGAAATGAAAGATCCTAATATCTAGGTAGTGTATACAAGATGAATATAACTGGCACATTGCGTGTAAGGGTTAAACGTTGTGGAATCGTTCTATAAAGGGGTTCATCCATGTTCCAACACTGAAAATATGAATGTTGCAGTGAACGGTGTCTTTTTTCTTTGGAGCCACCTCTCGTTGGGGAAAAGGCTTATTGCCCATTTTATATATATATATATATATATATATATATATATATATATATATATATATATATATATATATATATATATATATATATATACACATATATATTATATATATGTATATATATAAACATATATATATATGTATATATATATATATATATATATATATGTGTGTGTGTGTGTGTGTGTGTGTGTGTGTGTACACTGCCCATAAATACAGTACATATAGTTTATCATTGATTTGACACATGGTATCTATAAACTTTCGAATACCAGTCAAAACTAAGTCAATAGCACCGAAATCACAATAACTAAGGAATGATTTAGAAAAAAAAGACAACTATATGTAGCCTCAGCACCTGCCCTGACTTGGAGTCTTTTTGATTCAAGTTGTCATCCCTGTTTGAGCCAACCTAAACACTGCCAGGTATGAATACTCATCAGATTAGGCCCACTTATACAGAATTCCCTTGAGAAATAAAATACTTTCAAAATACACATGTAATGAATTTACCAATTATATATAAAATTTGTTTTGTACCCTTCAAGATCTACAAAAAAAAAAAAATTTGACGAATAAAATTATTAACGCTTTGAAACACCTTCGCCCAAGGCCCAGTCTGCCGCTGGGACTGGGGACTATGATCATTTATAATTCCTCCACTTTCTGTCTGCTTCATTAATAAAGGGAAAGAAATCCTGAAAATAACAAGGGTAAGAGCATCTTCTTTCCACCAACAATCATTGCGAAACTTTAATAAAACACAAAATACAATGCGACCTCTCAGGCCCTGCGGTGCTACAGAAAATTCAGCCGGGTTGAGGAAGATTAATAATGTACGAGACAATAGCTAAGTTTCGTACCATCTCCTTTAGGTGGGGGGTTCATCTGCTTCACCTGCAGAAGTTCTTAAACCTCGGGTTAAGCTGTCATTTACAGGGCCAAGTTTCCGACGGCGTGGAAGATGAATTCGAGGCACTCCAATCAAACGTCGAACTTCACCCAGAAGTTTAAGTGAAACCTCCTCTATGTATCTTGGGTACATGGATGAAAACTTGATGGGATTTCTCGATCTCTGGCTGGAACTTGCGTCGAAGGGGGAGCTGCTGATCATATACGACGTGATGACATTAATATGTTTCCTTAAAAAATAAAATTACACTGTGGGATTATCCTCGTAAATTTTTTAGATCGTTAAAATCGTTGTTGCAAGGGGTCTGAATGGTACTCCTTGAGCAGGTAGCCATCATACTGCCAACACAGTAACCAGCTGCCGTTTGTTAAAAAAAACATATTTCATTAATACACAGCATACTTTACAGAAGTGAACACACTGCTCTAAAGCATATTACTTTGTTATCTAAAGGACTGAAGGTAGCAAATGTGAAAAAGGCAGACTGGACACACTTCAACAGTCTGTAACAATGAATGTGATGCAAAGGCAGACTAGACACTTCGCTCAGTCTGTGTGAAGTAACTATGAATGTGATGCAAGTACTTTCGAAACATGTCATAAGACGCACTGTACAGAAGGCACAAGCAAAATCTGAAGAACAGAAGCTTGGCATCTTACTGACTTTAAGCTTATTTTTATGGATTGTCTACGTCTTCGTATTTCTCTTCTCTTACAAGAATTAATCAAGGTCTGCATGTTGAGGTCTTCCCGTTTCTCCCTCTTTCTTTGTCTGACTTACTTTTATTAACTTGCACACTTTACAGCTTCGCCTACATGTTTAATTTCCGTTTATAATAACTTCTAATCTACGATCATTTCAAATCATTGTATTTATAATTGGTATCACTCTTCACAGTTGCTTATACATTATCAGAGTAAGAGCTGGTCTATTTCTTCTCTAGAAAATGATATCTGAATTCGATAAACGTGTGTGGATAAAAGGTAAAATATATTTTTAACCCTCGTGGTAGAGTAATTATTGTTACAGCACCGAACCAGCTCTTCCTGACCTCAGTTCGAAAATTGGAGTGGGTAGTTTTTCATATATTTTACATAATTTCTCCCTACACTGTCACTTTATTCTAGTGTATCAATTGTACATTTTGTCGAGCATCAGTGTGGTTCATTTCAACAACAATGATATCTACAAAAAACACACACAAACTTGACGGGTCTCCGGAGTCTACCTGAAACCTTTAGATGGACTGCTGGTCAACAAAAACAAGTAAAACATTCGCCGAAGTTTCTTCGGCGCAATCGAGTTTTCTGTACAGCTTATGATCAAGGCCACCGAAAATAGATCTATCTTTCGTTGGTCTCGGTATGAAACTCTCAGCTGGCCGTGGTGGTCTGTGTTGTTGCGTTGCCAGAAGCACGATCATGGCTAACTTTAACCTTAAGTAAAATAAAAACTACTGAGGCTAGAGGGCTGCAATTTGGTATGTTTGATGATGGGGGGGTGGATGATCAACATACCAATTTGCAGCCCTCTAGCCTCGGTAGCTTTAAAGATCTGAGAGCGGACAGAAAAAGTGCGGACAGACAGACAAAGTCGGCACAATAGTTTTCCTTTCAGAAAACTAAAAATCTGAGGAAAAAAAGTCTTATTATATTTGCTACATATATAACGTAAAACAGTTAAGAATAAAGGCTCTTAAAACGAAGATTAATTTTTCACTGGGCGGCTAAATTATTAAAAACCTATTTTAAGAATGAATAAGTTCTTGTCTTTCCTCTGAATACGATTTGCCTTTTATATAAAATTAACTGTTATATCCATAAACTAAACTAAAGTTGAAATTATTTTTGCTTCAAAGAACAGTATCGGCGAATTGGAAACTATCGTTTACACAGGTTATCTCATTTCCACAATAGCACAACGATAGGTAAGGTCCCATAAGTCCCAATAAAGAACACCACTGACTTTTTTATTGTTTACTTATATCTAAGAGTGTTTTGGCATTATGAAGGAGTGAAAACGTTTGATTCGAAAAATCATACCCACCCGTACTTTATAAACTTACCTTTCATTACATGACACCTTTACTATTTACGTCATGACATAATATTACCTTACACTTATAGTAGCAAAATACATCAGACTATCTCATACAACACGAATTTTTTAGCTTATTGTTTTACGATTTTTTTTTATTTTTTGCACTCTATACTCTTTTAATTTCTCCCACTCCGTTAATAATGTACATAGTCCACAAAACCAAAGCATGTCTGATTCCCGTCTCTGGAGGACAAATGTTTTTGAAACTATTCTTCAGGTAATCGAGCAAAATATAACGGCGAGCAATGTCAAAGAGAACAGCATGAAATACCCTTAGTCTCTGCTTCAGAATAAGAAATATCTCCTGAAATTTGAGAGCATTCGAAACAGATGAAAGATTATTCGTCATCAAACAGGATCTATTGAATATAACGCAAATGACTCCGAGTGCTGATGAGCTCTTGTACAGCAGCACGTCGAATAGAAAAACACTACATATATATATATATATATATATATATATATATATATATATATATATATATATATATATATATATATATATATATATATATATATGTGTGTGTGTGTGTGTGTGTGTGTGTGTGTGTGTGTATATACTGTATATATGCGTGTATATTTATATATACATTATGTAAAGTAAAGTCGTTTTATTGTTTAAGACTCTGGACGATAAATATGAGCCCGTGTGCTCCTGCATAACGAGGAGTAATGCACGTTTCGCTCGAGGCGCTCTTCACATTATGCGCGTCTGCGAAAATCTTACAAAAAAATGTTCAAGGGTCATCTCAACTTGTATTAAAAGCCAGCGTTCCAAGAGCTGTTTTGATGTTGTCTGTTCGGCCTTTGACCCTATTTTCCCTGGCAAGAGGAAGGATAAACTCTTTGTTATAGTTAATGGGCCTCTCTCTTTGTCAGCTGGTACTTGGGGGACTTGCAAATTATTAGTAACAAAATGTAACATTTTAGCTACAAATTACGGAAAAAACCTACCAAAGGTAAATCTATATTAAACACAAATCTAAGTAATCAAAATTATATAGATTTAGCAAGGTATTATTGAATACTTAGGGAGCTTTTAAAAAAGGCGTTTGTATTTTAATGATTTACTTACATTTTTTTCTATTTATTTCCTACTTTGTTTATCTACTTTTCTTTTTTTTAATAAGTGATCTTTCTTTCTACATTTCCCATTACCTTCTGTAACTTCATTCCGATGAAAACCTTATTCTTTGGAAGCTTGAATTTCATGTCAATGGGCCCTGTGGGCTTGTTCCACATGAATATGGTTTATCTTTTGAATAATAATAATAATAATAATAATAATAATAATAATAATATGTATGAGTATCCTAGCCATATCTGAACCATTTTCCATTTACCGGAATTTATTCATGAAAATAAAACAGCAAGAAAACATACTATTCTGAGAAAACTCATCAACTTTAGAAAACCTGCTTCAAAACGAGTTACATTAAAGAACAAACAAACGGGAAAAGTCCAACGCTTATGAGCGTGAATACGGGGCGTATGGGGACTTTTAATTCTTTTTAGCCAATATTCCACCTCAGTTTATTGCGTCATCCTTTACTCGTCCACATATGCAATGAGGCTGAAAGTTGCAAATTACCCTGCGGACCTGGAACGCATGACAAATAGCACTGCACCTGAAACCTAATTAGTTACCAAATATGAGAATGCTCTGCCACAGTTTTCCCCCGACACAACTCATTTGTTATCCACTTAACTCATTTCGATCTGGGCTTGTGCTGAATTCCCCATTACAGCGCGGGCCTATTTTCTTCATAAAGTTTTGGTCTCATTATATATAGGAAGTGATGTCAACCACATGTTTTCCCCTCTGTTACACAGGATTAGGATTTGGTTAATACGCGCAGAATGTGATAAAGATTCTTAATCATTTTCCATCTGCATTAACACTCAGACTATTTAACCGAACACAAGACAAACTCTAAGATGAAATTATCAAAACGAAGTATAACACCGCAATCCGCAGATTAGAAATAATTATAACTAATTATCAAAACGAAGTATAACACCGCAATCCGCAGATTAGAAATAATTATATCTATCTAAAAGCCATGGTTCCCAAACTCTTTCCATTATTACTGTCAACATTTCTAAAGACAGGAAGAATAAGTACAGTCCTCGATAGTATCAGCTAGCATCCTGAGGGCACCAGAAGAGTTGGAAGACCCAGACCTACTTGTAAGAGACCTGTGAGATGGAGGGGGCGGGGGCTGGAGATGAGTGGGGTTTGCGCAAGATACAGCACAGAGAAGACACGAGTAGTTGAAGTACAGAGGCCCTCTGCGTCACATGGCGTTGGAGGTGATGATCATGGTGATGTTGATTACACACACACGCACACATACACACATACACACACACACACACACACACACACACACATATATATATATATATATATATATATATATATATATATATATATATATATATACACACACATATATATATATATTTATATACATACATATATATATACATGCCATACTTGTATAAATATACATTTACCATACATATGTGTTACACACACACACATATATATATACATGTATATATTAAGGTGACTGTGTGTATTTGTACGCACTTTTCCGCTTCGCAGGTGTACTGCTGGCCCCGGGTACCGAGTGGTTAAGGAAGTATTACTAATAAATACACCAAGATTACCAGTGTGGTGTGTGTGTATGTATATATATATATATATATATATATATATATATATATATATATATATATATATATATATATATATATATAGAGAGAGAGAGAGATATGTATATATATATAGATATATTTTTACTCTGTTTATGTTAAATACATGAACATTACGCGTAGCTGGCAATTACATGAAAGAATTCTGCCTTGGAGATGTCGATAACGATCGATACTTGTAGCTCCTAAGCACCTGGGATGCGAGTTCTGACACTTAATTCTCATTTAACTGCCAGAGCTACATATTTTACGCACACAAACGCGCGCGCGTGTATTTGCGTTCATTCTCCCGAGCGCGCAAAAGTCACTGAGTCTCAACAATAATTCTAAATTCGTTGCCGTTCCTGAAGGACAATATTACATTCAAAAGTAAATCCAGTTTGTCAATGGATAATCCTTCCTCAGCTGACCATATTCTAAATTGTAGATGACAGCTGTTGTCAAGGAGAGGTTGAATGACGCTTAGCTTAAAGCCTTCCTCTCACCATTGATCTCTCTAATATTTTGTTTGAGTCTTTGAAGAAATTTTTGTCTCAAAACGATTTATGACCAAAAGGGGGTGCATACGCCACTTGAGCACATGAAGGATATTCTTACAATTACTGAGGCTCTATCACTCTCTCGACATACGAGCACAAAACACTACAGAGGAACTCAATATGCGGAAATTCAACGAGAGAGAGAGAGAGAGAGAGAGAGAGAGAGAGAGAGAGAGAGAGAGAGAGAGAGAGAGAGAATTGCAAAGCATTTCTATAATAAGTAATTAAAATAATATTATTAACAAACAAGTACAAAAAATACGCCGAAGTGTCTTCGGCGCAATCGAGTTTTCTATACAGCCGCTACAACGTATAATCAAGGTACCTTGAATCGAGGCCACCGAAAATATATCTGTCTTTCGGAGGTCTCGGTATAATGCCTTACGAGCAGCGGCCCATGAAATTTTAACCACAACCCGGAAGTGGCCTATCCTACATCGTTGCCATAAGCACGATTATGGCTAACATTAACGTTAAATATAATAAAAACTACTAAGGGTAGAGGGCTGCAATTTGGTATGTTTGATGATTGGAGGGTGGATGATCAACGTACCAATTTGCAGCCCTCTAGCCACAGTAGTTTTTAAAATCTGGGGGCGGACAGAAAAAATTCGGACAGAAAAAAGTTCGGACAAAATAAAGTGCGGACGGGCAGACAAAGCCGGCACAATAGTTTTCTTTCACAGAAAACTAAAAATGGGTGTTTGTATTATATACAATTTGTGTTCCCTGTTTCTTCTTGAAAGCAAAAAGTTTAGTAAACAATTTCATGGAACCACAGTTGACTATATTTCTACGACTCATCACAGGAACCATGACCGATATATCACGGCAGAGTTCGGAACAATAATTTATTGACGGGTCTCAGAAGAACATTACTTACGGAGCATGAAATATGAATTATCATCAATATATTTGTTTACAACAGAGACCAAAAAATATGCACCTTCTTCCTCCCTCTCACCGTTCATTTCTGTGCTTTGTTACCACTTTTCTTTTTTTTCCCTCTTCACCTTTATTTCTTTATGACTCAGACGGAAATTTATGACAGCTTCTTTTATAGAATGAGAAGTTTTTAATGATTCCCTTGAAGAGTTGTTCATCCCGTCGATAGCCTCGTAACTCTATATTATCGCAATAAATCTTAGGGGCTGTCTTTGGTATATTATTACTCCCAGTGGATGTCAAGAGGGGAAGCAATTCATCATTTCCCGATTTCATCGCCAGTTCCTCCCTCCGAAGATTGCACAACATTACTTACGCTTTCGGGCAAAGTCAACATTTTATGGTTCATCAAATAATATTTAGTGAAGCAGCGAATTGAAAACGTCACTCCTGTTCCTCTTTCCTTACTATTCTTAAGTTTTTCCTCAAAAAGTACGGTTTCTATGACAGGACCGTTACGAAAGGGAAAACACGATTACCTGACATCGACACCAACTAAGTTAACATTTGTAGATGAAGACTGTCTTAACCGCTTCTAATACCTACCATTTATGGACTATCAGTCACTGAAATAGTATAACTTACGAAGTGCAAATTTGTTTCTTTAGTTTCTCACCAGCTCTGTAGTCTGGGTAAACAAACTATAAGCCTGAATCCTCATTTCGATTAACTGGTTCCCACTTCTTCGCAAACTTAGAGAATATGACAAGTTTTTATCCATGTGTTCATTCGGTATAAACAGTGTTTCGCATCAACTTCCGAGCAGAGTTTCGTAACTAAGTGAACGAAGCCTGTAGAAATCCCGTACCGTGTCTTCGGAAACTTTGCCTGTAGAAGACGACTTATCCCGAGGTTTAAGAACTTCTGCAGCTAAAACCTTTGCTAAAAATGGATATGAAAAATGAATATTCTATTAACTTCTGCTCATTTTCTTCGTCGTAAATATTCACGTGAGTCTCCTGCATTCTAATTAATATGGAATAGGATAAAAGGGTCAAATTATGAATAGTTATGTCTAATATCGTTTAATGGCAGAATAGTGATATGTCAAAATAAACTCTTATTCTTCGTTGCCTATGGTTTCTTTAATGGTAAAAATGAAAGGAGAGAGCACTGAAAATGACAAAGAAAAAAAGGGCACAGCATAAATTAATGTAATTAATAAACTCTCTCTTCACAGCGGTCCACATTAATTGAAAATGAAAACAAGGAAAGAAAACACCATCAATGATCTCACACTATCATCCAGAAAGACATTAAATATTGATTTTTCCTCTGAATGACTCCCCTCCCTCCTTTTAAATCTTGTATTATAAGCTGAGATATTGTTATCCTCGAGATATCGGTTTTTCATTTTCGCTAAGATCAATATGCAATAATTTTAGCCAAGGCAGGAATATAGTAGCCAGCGCGATCTATGTGAGCGCGTGCTGGCGTGCAAAGAAATGTTGTTGAGAAAATTAGAGTAACTTTAGTTTTGAGTCAGTTTTCAATTGCAGTGAACGATGAATCTCACTTCAAGATATTTTTGTTACCGATAATTCGAATCCCCAAAGAAGGGTAGCTCTGTAGACATTGTCAAACACCCGTCATTGTTACATTGCAAAATGTAACTCCTAATTAATGAATGGTAATATATATGAACACAACTTCAAGAACAGTTGTTTCATATGCCTACATAGACGGCTCATCAGCAGCACGTCATAACCTGCTCTACCCATCCTAAGCCCTATCAATTTTAAACGTAAAATCGCATCCACCCAACCCACCCCTACCTCTCAAATAAATATAGTAACTATTGCATTCTTTCAACCAAACCAAAATACCTCAAAACTCTCTTATCCTTCTTTTCACCACATCTTAAATTTTACATTAATGTATCTCGAGATTACTTGCTTTTCAGCCCTTTTTATTCTCAACAACTTCCAAAAATTCTCTCTCTTTTTCATGCAACACCCGCACTTTACTTCCATAAGAGAGGTTTGGTTCAAAAACTCATTCACACGTCCCCATTTTTATTTCCTCATTTGCTTTTTTTTTTTAATCTCTTGATCCGAATATTTTGTGAGTCCCTTCCTCTGCCAGCCAACCCTAATCTGTTATACTTACTCTCAAATATCTCTGGGAATCATCCACTTCAATTACCCACCATCCATATTGACATTAATTCCTACATCCTTTGCATTTTATTTACTTTTACCACCATAATACCACTTAAAAGTCCCCTGTCTAAATTTCTTACCTTACGCATAATTCCTAAAGCATTCACCAGTTAGTTATATTTATTTCAAATCACAAAACTACGGGAGACCGTCGTCTCCAAAATGAATCAGCAACAACACAAACCAATCCCTTCAACTAATATATAGTGGGGGCCAATAAAGGCTTAATTTATGGAATAATACAGAGCTTTTATTCCCATATAGATTTTTTCTTGTTATCGGATACCCATTTTGGT
>NC_089788.1:71550219-71605219 GCF_040412425.1 Macrobrachium rosenbergii | reverse complement strand
TGATTAGGGCAAAAGCGCGGCCACTTAGTTGCAATGCCCATGAGGCGGCTTATCTGCAAAGCCCCAAAAGACCCAGTGACTCTTCAAACAAATGAATAAATCTCGGGGAGGTGACATTTTTCTTTCAGAAACACTCCTGGACGATGCTCAACCAGCTGAATGGTTGCAAAATACTGTGGGTCAATGGATATGGTAGCGAGTCTCTTCACTTAATTTGTCTAATTTCATGCATTTGTTATAAATTAATTACTGTTTAAATCTATATATTATTCCCATATCTTTCGGGCATCTGTCGCTTTTGGGAAATAACTGGAAGAGTAAGAATTTTCCTAGTTAAAGAAACTTAGGCTTCAACATAAATTTGTAAAGGAGATAATTAAAAACAAAGTTGTAACACAAATCTACAATTTGTATAACACGTCTCAAAGTAGTCAACATAAATTTGTAACGGAGATGATTATAAATAAACATTTGTAATATAAATCTGATATTTGTAAATTCACAGAAAGTGTGTCTCAAAATATAGAGCCTCTACATTTCTGACCCACACTGTCTAATATCCTATCCCGTCTAATGGCGAGGTTCAACCTGGACTGATTCTCATCACACTAATGTATCCTATCAAGCCATAACATTATTGCTACCTTATATACGACTGCTCAGAGTCCCGCCAAACAGAGCGCTTGTGTAATGTATATGTGCACAAGGAATTCAAATTACACCCATAAGTATATATAGAATATATGTGAATAAGTATATATAATATATATATATATATATATATATATATATATATATATATATATATATATATATATATATATATACTTGATGTGTGAAAATCTGTTTAAGGTTTCTTTACATATACAAATTTTTGTTTATCCCTCAGTGTATGTACACGGGCACTGTCATTATATATATATATATATATATATATATATATATATATATATATATATATATATATATATATATATATATATATATATATATATATGTGGCATTCCCCATGTACATACAATAAGGGATAGATACAATTATGTTGCATATGTACAGAAATGAAATAATCAAGCACATATTCACAAATCACCTAAATACACTTGTATTTGCATTAAATACCTGATTTGCCAATAAGCCGTTTACTCAACAGTATCATGTGACGAGTTATACAAAAAGTTTTAATGACAGAAGTTATATTGTTACCTCTACAGGAGTTGTCGTCCATTAAATGCAAATATAAACTAAAGTATTATAATTATCATGTGATTATAACGTGTATAATTTCATTCGAAAGGTTTAAGACAACAAAACGTATGGACTGTGATGAACTGCTCAAAAGGTGACGTCTGTTCAGTGATATAGACAAGAGTTCTTACAGGCGAAATTCAGCATAACTCGTGCAAACAAATATTAAAATATAAGTGCTATTTTTCAGATACGAACTTGATGAAACAAAAGAAAGATAGGTAGACTACTACTGCAAAGAGTTAATATTTACATATTTTCTTGATACGAACTTGACGAAAATAAAAAAAAAGAAAGATAGGCGGACTACTATTGCAAAGAGTTAATATTTGCATATTTCCCAGATACGAACTTGACGAAAGAAAGAAAGATAGGTGGACTACTATTGCAGAGAGTTAATATTTACATATTTTCCTGATACGAACTTAACGAAAGTAAAAAAAAGAAAGATAGGCGGACTACTATTGCAAAGAGGTAATATTTAAATATTTTCCAGATACGAACCTGACGGAAAAAGAAAGATAGGTGGACTACCATTGCAAAGTTAATGTTTACATACTCGCATTTTCCACATACGAACTTGACGAAAAAAAACAAAGATAGGTGGACTGCTATTGCAGAGAGTTAATATTTACATATTTTTCAGATACGAATTTGACGAAAAAAAAGATAGGTGGACCACTATTGCAAAGAGTTAATACGTTAATATTTACATATTTTCCAAATACAAACTTGATGAAAAAAAGAAAGACAGGTGGACTGTTATTGCAGAGTTAATATTTACAATAATTTTTTCTATCGCGGACTCATATCCAGCACTCACATAATTTTTTTTAAAGACTCTTACTTTGTGGAATATAACACCAAGAACACAAAAACAATGGTTTTAATGTTCTCTTAATAAATTTAATTCAAATGCGACAACTAACCACAATTTACATACCAAAGTCGAAGACAACCTATTTGGAATTCAATGAAAATAATGCGACATTACCCATTAACGAATTAGACACTTAGAAACAGGTTTAAGAAGTAATTGACACAATTGATAAAAACGTAAAAAGTCAAAAAGTAAAAACTTGATGCATCCTCATCTCAATCGGATCATACAATTGTTGCTTGTCAAATTCAGAAACGTTAATGAATCAATCAGCAAAAGAGCAAAGAGGATATTACCATGGCGACACATGGAAGAACTTATTACCTAGCATTATATAATATAAACATTACATATATATATATATATATATATATATATATATATATATATATATATATATGTGTGTGTGTGTGTGTGTGTGTGTGTGTGTGTGTGTGTGTGTTTTGACAAAATGAATTGATGTTCGATTACCCAACTTGCGAGCTCGCGAGCTCTCTCTCTCTCTCTCTCTCTCTCTCTCTCTCTCTCTCTCTCTCTCTCTCTCTCTCTCATAATTCCATTGCAGTGAACGATTTAAATACATAACAAGTTTTGCTCTGCGGTATATTCAATGGCGTTTCTCCTCTATTCCAGTAATAATTTATATATGAAAATGCGAAATATTCTCTCTGCGTTATTCCAATAACAATAATAAACAAGTAAAAAATACGCCGAATTTTCTTCGGCGCAATCGAGTTTTCTTTACAGCGCATGAAACTCTCAGCCACGGCCCATGAAACTCTCAGCCGCGGCCCATGAAACTTTCAGCCACAGCCCGGTGGTGGTCTATCCTGTACCGTTGCCAGAACTTTAAACTTTAGTGTGTTTGATGATTGGAGGGTGGATGATCATCATACCAATTCACAGCCCTCTAGCCTAAGTAGTTTCTAAGTTCTAAGGGCGGACTGACAGACAAAAAGTCATCCGAATAGTTTTCTTTTACAGAAAACTAAAATGATTAACACATTCTATCAGATATACTGTTGTACGGATGAAGCTAAAAGGAAATATCTTTATTAAACGGTCCCTGTCCAGTAATTATAACTGCATCGCACTGCGCAAAAACAATTCGTGAATATCGCAGGTTGAAAGATTATTTCCAACAGGAACGTGCTCTGTTATAAAGTACCTACATTACACTATAAACGGTTAGAAATCTCCTTATTCCTTAAGGCAAAGCAATATCCTCCATTTTGACGGATGCAGAAATCATTTCTACAATAATAGTTTTAACGTATTCAACCTTGACCTCCAGCAGCAAAGAATTATTCGCATGTAACCTTCTTCATTTTCTGTCAAAGCTCTCAGCCCATGTTCAGGTCTTTGAAGGAAAGATGAATGATAAATTAGTGTGTTCGGGGAACTTTGACACATAACTGAAGATTCTAAATCTGCTCCTAAGCAGATCATTTGATAAACCTATTTGATAAAAGCTATTGATTATCCTTACGCGTCCGTGATAGGAATATTGCTATAATTTCTTAGGTGGTTCTTATTTTGTTTTCCATCTAAGCAGTAAGAATTTAACGAAACTTGTTAAAGCAAAGATCCAATTTTATGTCTTCTCTAGATTCTCTTTCACTTAGCCACTAAAATTACCTGCAGTCTCTTTTTTTTTCTTTACAAACTAATTTAGCCCAAATTACGTTCGCACAACGCTTCTTGAAACACACTCTATATGTTTCCATCCCAGTTCCGTTTCCTTCTTTCCATCTAGCCTGGGTTAGATAAAGGACTTTTATCTCTTCTGTGTGCAAATCTTACTTTTCTTCAAAGAGACCAGATTTTAGCGAAAGAGCGAAAAATGGAATAGCTATGATAATTTAGTGGTACTATATTACTGATATATATGTGGTGCATAAGAATTGCCAGCACTAACTGAAACCTCATGATTCAAATAGCTGCGAAGTGATTATTCATGACTGAGAAATATCAAATTACCACACATTAATTGTACCATAAAGGTCATCTCCGTGTACTTACCAGTTTAAAGGGGAAAATAAGATGGGTAAATGTAGAAATATTTCTAACGGAAATATAAACCTCAAAATTAAGTTAATATCAAAGGATGCAACTGCAAACAAGCTACTTACATATAACCCAGAAAATAAGAAGTCGTCATTCGGTTTCCGCCGCAAAAGCAAAATATTGACCTGAGGAGAAACAGGAAATAACTGGATTGAATGAAAGTAAATCTTAAGAAATCGCCACTGTAAAGTTACCATAAAAGGATACATTTCAATCTAAAAGAAATCTAATGTGCTACATTTTAGCGATGCATACCATTGTGAAATCTTCAACATTTAAATATGCAAAGGGAGCAACCGCTCTAAAAAGAAATACCATTTTTACACAAAACTGCTTACAATTATTTATTTATTAACACAAAAGAAATAAGTCTCACTATGATTACTTCACATACAACACATTAATACGAGAGAGAGAGAGAGAGAGAGAGAGAGAGAGAGAGAGAAAGAGAGAGAGAGAGAGAGAGAGAGAGAGAGAGAGAGAGAGAGAGAGAGAGATGAATTCCGAGTTTTTTTATTTTCCGATTATTTAAAATTAGTAAAAAAGTAAGTAATTGCAATGTCAAATGAATTGATATCCATCAAAATGCGAACAAGATGCTCACTTAAAATATCTGATGGATTACATATATGTCATCCTAACAAGGCGAAAGGTAAACAAACAACAAGCTACCAGTCAGTCAAGACAGAAATCCCATTACGTATATGAAGCGAAATGTCAAAGGGAAGACCACAGAGAGAGAGAGAGAGAGAGAGAGAGAGAGAGAGAGAGAGAGAGAGAGAGAGAGAGAGAGAGAGGAGCAAGTAATTCATCAGGGCCAGGGCTAAACCAACAAAAGAAGGCGAGAGACATCCCAGGCAGCCGGCAAAAACATTTCTCCCTTTATGATAACAACAAGGAAGAAATTTTCGCAACAAAAATGCCGCGAAATGTCAAGCCGGACGTGACACTCGCTTTTCTCCGGGGCTGAGAGATTTCGGACCCGGCGCAATTTTATAGCGCCAGATTTTCCTCGTTTCAGATTCAGCCATAAGCGAGAATAATCCCTCTTAACCTCCGACAATTCTGCAAAAATATGAGAAAAAAGAACTCAAATGGTAACGCATGAAGTGTCTTCTTTTGGGATGCGGTCAATATGCTTTGAGGACATCCAGCGCGCTTCTTAAGAAGAGGGAAGATCTGAGAGAGAGAGAGAGAGAGAGAGAGAGAGAGAGAGAGAGAGAGAGAGAGAGAGAGAGAGAGAGGAGAGAGAGAGAGAGAGATTTGGAAGTATTATGAACGTTCAATACCCCAATGCAGAACGTCGTGGTTAGTATTTTATTTTACTCTAGCTGGTTATCATAATTCAACTAACTGAGAGAGAGAGAGAGAGAGAGAGAGAGAGAGAGAGAGAGAGAGAGAGAGAGAGAGAGAGAGAGAGAGAGCGCCAGCCTCCACTTGATGAAGATGATAAATGCATTTGAATGTTAAGAGAAAGTGGAGACATTAACATATGTCATAACGAGGCCTTTGTTTGAACTGGCACAGAAATATGCACGCAAATTTGCATATGAGGCAATCAAAATTTCTGGTATTAATAACACGCTCCATGATTATTATTATTATTATTATTATTATTATTATTATTATTATTATTATTATTATTATTATTATTATTATATTCCAAAATATATTAACAATTTTGAATTTGCAATGGGGATCTTAAGTTTCATTTGGTAACGAAAACTTGTATTTTTTTCTTTTTAATGAAAGTGACAAAAGACTTCTCGTGTTAGTCAGTGGTGATGTTGAACCAAAACTGAGTCTACTTGTCTCACTTTACACGTAACAGCAACAAAGGTTATTACTTAGAATGGTCAAAAACAGATCTGCATTGTCCTTTATTTGAAATACCTCTTCTAGTCTACTCAGTTACGATGTTATTTCCTTGAATAAGGAAGGCGTAAGAACTGAGCCTGCTTTACATTGCAGCACTAAACCCTTGAATTTTACTTTCATGTGAAGATACTAATTTTCATTCATATTTCAGTAAGAAATCACAAATCAACATTGCTTTGCTTATCGAGCAAAACAAATGATACTGTGGCCGAGCAACCATACAAAGCAAAATTCAACACTAAATGACAACTTTCTACATAACGATCAATAGCAGCATTCATATTACCAAGTCGACAGACCTGGATTACCGTTTCCCTTAAATTCTATAATTCTGTGAACACTGAGAACCACGAGCATTATATCTCTAGAATTAGACAACTAAATTTAACATAAAACTATCTACTATCTGTGATACATGTCCAAATGTAGAAAAAGGACCGACAAGACGTTTGCAGGCATCAAAGTTGCACCGAAATAAAGCTAGTATAAAGTGAAAAAAGGCTTACGAAATGACATCGACGACAATGGAAACTAGATTATGCCTGCCATCTCACAACAAAAAAGAGAAGTGTCCAAATTCTTCGGCGAAAATATTTCCATCATTATTTCCATGACGAAATTCCCTTCTTTTTACCACTCCTTGCCGTCTTTGCGTGGACATTCCGGATTAAAATTCATCTCGCGACATCCCTAAACTCGTCTGTGAGGCATCTTTTATTCATTTGGCCATTCATGGATAACCATAAGGTGCCTAGGGATGCGTGTGTTTCCAGCAGGAGGAGGAGGAGGAGGAGGAGGAGGAGGAGGAGGAGGAGGAGGAGGAGGAGGAGGAGGAGGAGGAGGAGGAGGAGGAGGAGGAGGAGGAGGAGGTGGTGGTGGTGGGTGGGGAAAAGCCTCACCGTTTTATTCCTCCAAAAATTTTGGCTCCAGAGCGGCAAGGAATTTTTAAGTTCACATATATGATTCTTAGGATTTTTATTAAAATTTAATACCAGTGTTTTGCCTCCTCCACCCCAGCAGTTGCGGATAATTGTTCACGCTCATTCTCTAATTATGAAACTGTACACTAATCGTTTTTTCAATAGTTTCTTTATATCAAGTATTTAACACATTATTATTATTATTATTATTATTATTATTATTATTATTATTATTATTATTATTATTATTTTTACTGAAAATGTTCATGCAGGAAATGTCCTTTACAAATCCATAATAAGGATACAATTATAATATCCTCGAATTAATTTTAAAATATAATATCTTCGAGTTAATTTTAAAAGACCCAAAGAAACTTTATTTCGTGCTCGTCAATAACACCGTTAAAAGTCCTCTTTTACTAATTGATGAACTTTGGGTCATGACAGGCAGTTATCCACAAACAATGAAAAATGGAAGTAACTGGATTTAATGAAATTTAAATATAGATATAAAGCAATAAATTTTCGTTACAGAAAAATTCAATTTACTTATACAGTATATACATGTCATATACAGTATATATAGTAGATATATATCACTGCATAATATTTTGTGAGCACAGAATTAACTGTTTTCTTCAAAATATAAATTAATAAACAAAGTGCCTGTGGTTATGGGATCATGCAAAAATAATCGGATTGACGGATTTGAGGTGTTCATTTTTTGTATGTTTCCCAACATAGGGATTTATAGGTTGTTGTTGAAGTCTCTTTGTTATTTGATTCTCTTCATAGTATATTTTGTTTGGTTTATCCATAGGTGTTGCCGTACTGTCTCTAATTTCTTTTTAATATTCCCTAGAGAACATATTGTAAGCTCTCTTTGAAATTTGCTGCGGCTTAAGAAATTAATAGACTAAGAGATTAATATGAAAAAAGGGGCAAAAGTTGACTTCATATTCAAATCAAAAATATATTTTGTCTGTTATCTGATAACCAAAATATTTGTTTGTTCTTCGATGACCAAACTGGTCTGGTATCTGATAACCAAAATATTAGTTTGTTCTTCAATGACCAAATTGTCTAAGTAGGGTAATCTGCTGTCACCAACATATTCATTCTGCTAATAATAAACAATGAAACATCCACATCTACAGTTCCAGAATCTGGATACATCAAAATACTTCAGCCTGATTATATCTTGCGGTTTTGATATTGCATCAAAAAAACATAATAGAGAGATAACTCCCCCTAAGATGAAAAGTAAGCCATGCTTGTCAAGCCATTAAATGATCACGATCCCTGCAAGATTTTTCTTCCAATGACCTTGTTTACATATTTTAACATTTCACACGGGAAGAGCATCAATTTATGTGCATGTGTGTACTTGAGGGCCCAATCAGAGCTAATGGACTAACTAAGAGAATGAATGCAAATTGCTGTTTCCCCAATGGCTTCTTTGCATGCAAACTATGCGTGCCCTCTCTCTCTCTCTCTCTCTCTCTCTCTCTCTCTCTCTCTCTCTCTCTCTCTCTCTCTCTCTCTCTCCTCTCTCTCTCTCTCTCTCTCGTTGATAATATACATAAAATTCCATTATCACAACAGAATTATCAAGCCCAGCTCAGAGCAAGTGCAAAATAATCACGAATATTAAGTAATTCAATGATTTTATCTACTTGAAAACAACCCTTATCTCGAAACTGGCTTTGTAAAATTTTCATTGTTCTTGGCCATAACTATGCTTATGATTAGACTGCCAACAGCAAGAACAGTTTTGCATTATTTTAATTTAAAAAATATATATATATGTATATATATTAAAATAGTGAAAAACTGTCCTTGCTGTCAGCAGTTTAATCGTAATTACACACACACAATATATATATATATATATATATATATATATATATATATATATATATATATATATATATATATATGCAACTATAGGCCTTTCCTTTTGGAAGGGCTGGTTTTAGTGGATTCTAACTTTCCGATTCCCATTTTTTTTTTTTAAATTAGTTGGTTGGCACAGTGAAATTTTTTACCTTGGCTGCGACCTACCACCGTCGACTAGGCACCAGATACCTAGTTACCTTATCACTGCAATAGTTGGACGATGGTTTTGTTTTCAAGAAACAGGAACAAGTTGTTTCATTAGTGGGAATGATCTTGGGTCAGTCTCTTTTTACAGGAGGTTGATGTATGTATATATACAATGTATACATTCCTTGCATCTACTTATTTATGTATCCATTCTTTCAGGACGCATACTCCTTAACACCTTTGTTTTTGTTCTGTGTGTAGCATTATTTCTAATAAAGCATTATTTCTAATAAAGCATTATTTTTAATAATGCACGAGATATTTATGTAACTACTTTCATCAAATTACTGTAAGCTAAGCTTTTGCCATGAAGGAAGTAATTGCATCAGTTATTCAAACATACCGCATTAAAATTTAAAATTCCAAGACTAAACGAAGGCCTTGACAGTTCTGGCCACACAGATCGCACTGAATAATAAGTCATCCGTTTCCTTTACAACATGAAACGCAATTATCACTCCTTTACCAGGTAGATTTATAAGACAGTAACGATGTCATAGCAATCGAGGTTACCTTACATCAAACGCCACAAACATTTTAGAAAATAAAGAAGGATTTCACCACACGAACATCGAAGAACTCATGTATTCAACATTAAAACATCCATCAATAAGTCACCGAGAAAAATGGCGAAGACAGTGAATATCCTAATGAAATAATTATATATTTGGCCTATACGCTCCACATGTAACCTAACATCTTCGTCAAATATTCTAAATAAAAAAAATAATAAAACAAGGTCAATAATAAGAACAGGGGAATGAAACTTCTCATTACGTACTTTCTCCTCCTTTTTCAAAAAAAAAAGGGAAAAAATGCTTTTACAGAGCTTTTCGCTTAGGCAGAAACTCTCGCTCTATATAGCACTTTACGACACAATTTTCTCGGCACTGCGTACATGTTTACGAGCTTCAAGGCGCCATGTTACCCGCTAAACTCTTGTGTACGTACGCGTGTGCGTGAGTGTACATTGATATATGCCAAGTTATGAGACGTTGTACATACTCATATTAAATTGTGCATGATATGTGATAAAAATCAAGGATTATGATACTTCCATTGTTTTATTTCATTTTATTTCGATTTATGTTTATGGCTGCAACAAGAAATTATCGACTTCATCTGGTGCACACAATCCCTTAAGGAACGACTGCGAAAAAAACTCACATAAAGACGTTATTCTCACAACAATATAAAAAAGTAAAAAACGCGCCAAAGTTTCTTAGGCGCAATCTAGTTTTCTGTACAGCCGCTACAGCGTACAATCAAGGCCACCGAAAATAGATCTATCTTTCGGTGGTCTCGGTATAATGCTGTATAAGCAGCGGCCCATGAAAATTTAACCACGGCCCGGTGGTGGCCTATCCTATATCGTTGCCAAAAACTACTGAGGCTAGAGAGTTGCAATTTGGTATGCTTGATGATTGGAGGGTGGATGATCAGCATACCAATTTGCAGCCCTCTAGCCTCAGTAGTTTTTAAGATCCGAGGGCGGGCAGGGAAAGTGAGGGCAGAAAAAAGTGCGGACAGAATAAAGTGCGGACGGACAGAAAAAGCCGCCACAATAGTTTTCTTTAACGGAAAACTAAAACGTGAAGGCCTATTACTGACAATGATATCCACATTCTAATTCCCTTCAGAAACGAAACATGTCTAGGCCAAGACAGCATCCTAACAGAAACGTATACAATGGCTAATGAGCAAGTCTCTTACATTGTCGCAGTGTAAAAAGCTTATTTTACCAATCATCACAATCTACAGTAAATTTTCTCATTCCACCGAAATCTCAATAACTCCTGAGATAATACGAGAAAAGAAAACGGATCTAATATTGTTAATCTTTTGGATTTCTGAGCAACATTTACATATATTTTAGAAATTGGGGGTCAATCCAGAAGTCACGACAGCCTGAGCAACATAATCTTCAAGAATTCTCCTTTATGGCAAGGAAAACTAAATTACATCTTCAGATATTGATTTTGAATTCTTTGAAAGCATCTTGTATCACTCGTCCTTATAATATACTGGTAACTTTGTGCGACGATAACAAAACAAAACCCAATTACGTAGCTAATGTTTAAAAGCTCAAAGTATGCTCTAGGGAGAATAGGCTTGGATAAGCTAAAACAATCAGACCAATTTCTGTTTTCTTTACTAGTATGATTTACACAGATTATTTTGGTAAAATTGAATTTTGGTCATTCTGATGAAAAATGGTTAATGTTTCCTAGCATCGGTGTACCAGTGAGAGTAAATCTATCAAGCAAAAACAACGTACTGCAGTACCAATTATCGCACTCTGTGGTAAATGGATTAAAGTATAATTACTGTCATACGATACAAGATTAAGATGCATCATCACTGAAAATGATGAAGGAAATTGCAAGCTGTCGAAGAGGCGAACTTAATGCATTATCATCCAATCTCTGGGAAATCTTATAAAGATAACCAAAAATACAAAGCCAAATTCATTCACAGAAGCACAAATGGAAAGCAAAATTAAGGTTCCTATAAATTAATAAGGATTAATTTCCTTCCAGCAAGGCAAACTCACATAAAGCCAACCTACTCACGGCAAACGCTGTGAAACTACAGCCGAAACCCTTAGAATTATATGATAATTATATTAAACAAAAAATGCGCGAAGTATCTTCGGCGCAATGGAGTTTTCTGTACAGCGTATACTCAAGGCCACCGAAAATAGATCTATCTTTAGGTGGTCTCGGTATAATGCTTTATGAGCCGCGGCCTATGAAACTCTTAGCAGGCCGTGGCTGCCTGTGTTGTTGCTTTGCCAGAGGCACGATTATAGCTAACGGTAACCGTAAATAAAATGAAAACTACTGAGTTTACAAGGCTGCAATTTGATATGTTTGATGACTGGATTGTGGATGATCAACATGCCAATTTGCAGCCCTCTAGCCTCAGTAGTTTTTAAGATCTGAGGGCGGACAGAAAAAGTGAGGACAGAAAAAGTGCGGATGGACAGACAAAGCCGGCACAATAGTTTTCTTTTCAGAAAACTAAAGATACATTTACAAAACTGTTTGAGTGTGTTGGGGGCGGGGCGGGGAGGGGGGAAGGAAGGGGTGCACTGTCTCTGAACTCCCGTTGGCCATCTGGGGAATAATGTGCTAGCAACTATATTATAGGATGTCATCGCTCACGATTAATGGTATTGTTATTATCCATGTTGATTTTGACGCTGGGCCGACTCTCCATGTTCTCAGAAAAAATGTTGTTTTCTGTACGGCTAAGAATCATTAAAAGCCATAAACACTTCAGCCTGGAAGGTATAATCCTACTTTACAGAGTTCCTCTTAACATGAAAACACGGTATTTCTTTAAATTTACATGTTTTGGAAGAGCTAATACCCTTGACATTTTTAGATACTTTATTTTTTTGGGGAGGGTCTCTCAGGTATATATCCTATTCACTACCAAGGAATTTTATATCTAGTGGGTAATTTTGTGGTTTTTTCTTCTTTTTATTGCCCAGTCAATGCAGTTTTTTTTAACCTCATTGTGGTATTGATCCAGTAAGTTCCAAGAAAATCCCTCATCATCAATAATCTCCCATTCGTACCCAAGATGAGAGCTACTGCTGTTAAAAAAATGCAGTTTCCCAGCACTTTAAAGGTGGATTGCGACCCTCCTGCATCTGTCCATGATGAACAAGGATAACCTCACGTCGGAAAAATCAGGTAATGATGTCATTTTATCAGAGAACCTTTAGTTCAAAGATTTCCAGTGCTTAAAGTCTTAAGTGGCCGTTGTTTAAAAAGAAACACAGCCTTCTACCAGCAGAAATATATCAAAGGGAACCTTGTAAAAAGAAAGAACCAGACAACGTCGTCACAGACGGTCAGTAATTGGCGAGTAGATATGGAGCGAAACTGCAAACAGATTTTACGATCGTCCAGCGCACAGCAGCATTAATTAGCGAAGCCCCAGGTGTGTATCAGGTTCATTAAATGCCTCTCGATTCGGAAACCGTTTTGATAATCACACAGGGATCAGTTCCCTGATAAACGATAAAAAAAGATAATTAACTAAATGTAGCAGCGTCTCTCTCTCTCTCTCTCTCTCTCTCTCTCTCTCTCTCTCTCTCTCTCTCTCTCTCTCTTTAATACACTCCATTGGTAAGAGAAGTATGACAAACTACGAATATGGACGGAGTTAATAAGTACACGGTTTCATACATATCCCATCTGTACTCATATTTTAAATGGCATCTATTATGTTTACTGAGAGAGTTACCAATAAAACTACCACCTGAGCCCATAATATTCATAAATTTATAACTACAGTATATAGGATTAGCATTATATTCATTCGCAACATACTGAACAGTACTCCTAAAACCGCAATAAATCACCTCTATGTTGCACACACTTTCACATCTGGACATTATGTCCATTCACTTCCAATACTTTTTCTTCCTGTCCTCAATCCTACAAACACTTTCGAATTCATCCTCTTTTCACTAACCTTTAGTAACCATTCATACCCTGCACCATCCTTTCACCTACACTAACATTTTCATCAGTCAAGTGTACTTCCTTTTATGTATCATCCCAGGAAAACCTCTTGTGATTCATTTACAAGCAATCTCCCTCAACAGCTTCAACCTTTTTTTTTTTCTTTGCATTTAACATTTCTTATGTTCCATTTTTGGTTTCCGAAGACTCTCCGGTTACCATCTAAATCTAGCGTCTTTCTCTGATCTCTAGCATCGCCCCATTCAATAAGATATTGAACAACCCAAGCAAGCACAAAACATCTTTACCTCCAATCCAATCATCACTTAAAGAACCCGGTATCTTTCCAGTCGACATGCTCTAATACAGACCTTGCTTCCATCATAAAATTTTTAATTGATGTCATTTCTTCCATTGTGAGTTTCCTTATGATGAAAGTAATAGTACGTTTGGGATGCAATTGTCCACTCGGTTCTTACACTATATGAATGACACAATACACGGAAGAGTGACACTATTCACGAAACTGTCTATGTATACATAGAACATCTTCCAATCACTTACTTGGCACAGGGACCTTGAAACTTCTGTTCAACTGTCCAGTAGTTAAATCTACTCTCAAACGTTTAGTTCCTCTCTAGTGCCTTCGGCGTAACAGATAAACTTTTGTGCTTGTAACACTCGAGATCAGACTATGAATCACAGCCTTTACGTCCTGGCCTGCTGTAACATTGCATTTTAATGGAAAATTACATTTTGAAGGTGTGTCTGGGGTTCAAGACCATGAACGGAAGTGTAAATTCAATCATTCAACTATTCAACTAAATCGACTATTATATGAAAATATGTATGAAGAGACGGAATCCAGTTTAGGAAAGTGATTTAAGTAAATCATCTTACTCTGAACTGGAACTGAAAATGCAAATAAGTTACCCAAAAAAATCTACAGACTGATGAGTTATAACAAGAGCGCATGAGACGCAACTGAGATCCTGATAAATATGTTTAATTGCGACATTATAAGTTTCTTCCACAGCAACTCCTTTACTGAAAAAATTTAAATTTTATAAAACGTTAAAAAACGTAAGTTCTCAAAAAAGCGAAGTAAAGATATATAAAGCCTGGACCGCTTTCGAAATCCTATGAGAATCTGGCTGATCTTCGGGCACTCTCGACTACCAAAAGGTCACAACTAGATTTTTCTCCCAAAAATATTTTTACCTGTTAGGGAAGGAACGGATATAAAAAATATGAGTGTTTTTTTACAAGTCAGATAAAAAAACAATATAAAATTTACTAAATAATAAACTAAAATTTTAGCGTAAGATTTCGTTTCTATTTCTGTGTTTACATGCATCTGTGTGTCACATTGCATTTTTTTGGTTACCAGTTATTGCTGAATGAAGATAAGTTATCTGTTATAATTACGTAGACATTTGAAGGAAGAGCTCTGCTAATGCAAATCAATGAATTTTACAATATAAAGGCCGTGAATACAAGAAAGAAATTCATCCAGTTAAATAAGCTTTTGTCGAAAGGGTATCTAAGCATTCATGAAGATCAACAGACCTACTGTAAGTTAGCCTAGGGTTGAATAGGAGGGAATAATATTAAAGATATAATTATTAAATGTTGTTTGTAGTAGTATAGCCTGAAAGAATTATCATTAAACTTCACAAAAGAAAAAGAAATTTAACATGGTAATTTAATATTTGTCGAGACCGTTTTAGAATAATTTTGCAACATTACATGAAAGCTGACTCTAGTGTCGTTCTTTTTGTATTCATTTTGCAGGTTGCAAAACATTACATGCAAAACCCAGATCATATGAGAACTAAGGCAAGAAAATGAGTTTAGACAAGAAATATACATTTCGTAAGGTAGAACTACCATACGTGGTTTCCCTTTAAGTAATTTGCAGTCACAGCTGTTCAGGATTTCCTGGTAAAACTTCAGTAATAACTGGAATATCAGCCATTTATATACAACACATCGATTAGCACTCAGAGTAAGCCCTGTTGGTGCCGTTCTATACACACAACTCCACACAATGAAATATAACGTGAAAGCATGAACGGAAACGATAGATATGCCACTTTAGAAGTTGACATTATACGTGGCCATCCCTAAAAATCTAGAGAGCTTACCAGGGATCTGAGTTTTCGGGGAAAAATAAAGGACCAAATTCGAATTTACAGCTCAAAGTTATGGAGGATTTACAAAACAGTTTGGTCTAACGCCTACGGGAAAGAGATTGTATAAAAGTAAAGCAATTGACTTAAGCACCTCATGCTTATGTGTATAAAAAATAGCATACACTAGTGACACTACCCTTTAAGTTTTTTTTTTTTTACCCTAATTCTGCCACAGGTAGTTCGAAATGAATTAATAGATGACCATTAAACATACTATAGCTAACGGATTTTTATTTGCCAACAGACTTTTATTTGCCTAATAATTTTATCATACATGCAAAATATTTGTAACATACATTAATATACATACATACATACATACATACATACATATATATGTATACATGTATGTATGTACTAACATATAGCAATATATACATACACATATAGATAGATAGATAGATGGATAGATAGATAGACATATAGACAGATATGTAGATTGATGTTTCCCATAAAAATAAATGACTGCAGAGATAAAACCAACACAACGGTTGATGACATAGTCATACTTCAAGAATCGTCGATGAACCCCTTTGCTGAAGACTTCCATAAAATCAGCGACTTCATAACTCTATAAAGAAGCGTCCTCGAAGTACGTCGACCTTTCCCCGCCCCCCTACAGACAGTGCAATAGTATTCACCTTCGTCTCCTAAACTGATAAGTTTCCTCGACATTAAGGCCATTCCTTTCCAATACTTCTATCCAGCAGGTTTTAGTTCTTCATCTCATTCTTTCTTATATCACTTCCCAATTACAAACATTTTACAAACCTCTCGCCCTTCACTCTTTCCACCACACCAAACCTTCTCAAAATCCTCTGAGTCATTCTTTCACATATCCTGGCCTTTTTATTTTAATTAATTGCCTCCCTTTTCGCTCTCGCTTTCTTCTGGATTACCCTATCAATTTTTTCTAAACATTTATATAATTTTCCTTCGTCATGCAATGGAGCCTTAAACAACCTTCACTAAACGCAATAAACGTTTTATTTTTCCTCGCTTTTTAACATCTTATACACACAGACATTCTCTGATAACCCTAAGATACCATCATGAAAATTATTCCTAAGGGTCCAAAACATCTACATTCTCTACCGAAAAAGCATTGACTATTATACATATCTTCTCTTCTGCACCACATTCTTGCACATCCGAAGCCCCGAGGCTTAATATTTTCTTTTAGTTTTTTTTTTCTTAGGCTTAATATCAATACAGCGTGAGTTAACAGGGAGAACTAAAGCTATCAGTCAATTAATACGTAAAATCTTTGTTAACAACACAAACCTAAACTATAAAACAAAGTCTAGCTTAAAATAGGATTAATTGAAGTTTCCCATACCTTCTTTCTCTCGCCCTCTCTCTCTCTCTCTCTCTCTCTCTCTCTCTCTCTCTCTCTCTCTCTCTCTCTCACACACACACACACACACACACACACACCCACACCCACACCCACACAATACACTGCACAATATCACCCTCACTCCAGTTCCTCTTTCTCGTATACCATGCTGATAGTGCCTGTAAATTCTTACCTTCAGAGTAAATTCTTACCTTTAAACACACACACACACACCCACACACACACGTACAACCTCACTTCGTTGCCCCGAGAGTTTTCTTGATATCGCTTCCATTAAAGAAAGGGAGCAAAAAGAAAAGATTTTTCCTAAGCAATCTTTCGGGGTCCTTGGTTGTCAGACTTCCCTTGCATGTTCCAGTCAATAAATTCAACATCCTTTCACCTCCACCCTTTCACTTTTCAAAAGGAATTCCATCCATTCTGCGAGAGCTTTTCCATTCATCAACTTCTTTATGCCTTTCTGACAACTTAACTTGCTTCCATTACTGCCACCTGACTAGCATCTACTTCCATTCTCTAACACTGACGATTTCGTTCTTTTATTTTTCCAGTCATCAATATTCTGCTGCGTTCGTCCCACTTCTGAAAACTCGATTGTCTGCTGATGCATTTTCTTCTATACGTCAAATTGCTATAATTTTTGTTTTAGTGTTTCTTCTCCTGTAAGCATTCAGATCTCAATGTCCATGGAGTTTTTTTTTCCTCGTTTATACTTTTAATAAATACCCTTCCTATTTGAGTCATCATTCATTCATTTCTCATATATCAATGTCTCCCTTTCATCGAATATTTCCAGTACCCAGTATCAACATCTATCTCCATCAAAAGAAGGATGTAATTTTTAGCCATTTTGCTGACCTGCATCACCATCTAATTAGCAAGAAAATAACTTTCGAGACCTTTGTAATTTTGATATTTTCACCTAACTGTCTGAGAGCCACTCCTGAGCCGTCACCAAGTTACAGTAAGACTCGAAAGAAAACTGGCCAGTGAATATGTAACAAATACTGATTTGTCACAAATGCTCAATATATTTTCCCATGCAAGGTAATTGTGTACAGATAAATTATAATATAAAGACACTCTATGTGCCTAGTCCTTGTGGGGGTGGGGGGGGGACTGAGAGAGAAAAGGTCTTATAGCATTATCTATATCAGCAAGTCAAAATAAACCAATCAGATCTCACTTAAATACTCAAATATTTCACGGGGAGTTGTTTACAATGCCTATGCTTTTATGTTTGTTATGTTTATGTTTTACGTTGAGAATTGCGAAAACTCGGTCATTTTATCGTGTGAAAATAATTTAAGATCTATGCCTTTAACATAGGTTTGAATTCTTAAAATAATAAGCTTTAACAAGCCTCTACAGTCTTCATGCAATACATCACCTGAAACTCAGCTGTAGAAAAGGATTAGGCACAAACACGAACTTATTTCTTAAAAAGAGAAAACAAAGATTGGCAGGCTTTAGAGGTATTGAGAAAAGAAAAATTGATTTTCTCACCGTAGCACCTCAGATGTTCAGATAGGGACAGGCGGCTCTTTAAAAAAAAAATAAATAATAATAATAATAATAATAATAATAATAATAATAATAATAATAATAATAATTCTTATTTTGGAAATTCAGGAGGTTAGTGTTCGGCATTTTAACGGTAAAGGGCGGAAAGACCAAGTTTGTATTACATAAAAAATATTTGAATTTATATACAAAAAAATTATTTGAGCTTAACCTTTCTTTCTTGAACCTCTTCTGATTCTTTCAGTACTTTTTTCCCGGCGCTCGATGCCCATAACCAAGACACTACTGCCGTCGTATCATGTATCTCATCCGAAAACATTATGTTAATTGCTCATCCAGCCCTTATAATGTAATTTCTCGGTTCACTCCCTTTTCTTACAAATTCTATTCATTAACACTGAACCGAGTCATCAAGCTAGCTATTCTCACGTTACCCTCCTAGCTCGCTTTCGCTTTTACGGTGCATCCCCTGGGTCCTATCTTTCCTAAAAGCCCCTACACGTCCCTAGAGGTAATGAAGGTGGTTTATGGCGTACAACTCCGACGTAAAGTTTGACTTCTCTCCCAAATGCTCTCCTCACGTTAACAAAATTCTTGAACGGAATTACTCTTTCATTTTCGAAAACAGGAACTTCTCGTCCGATTTCAATATTAAATACAACCGTTTTTTATTTCTTGAATAGACTTTAGGATTTATTAACAATAAACAACCATTCTGGAGCGTGACGAAAGGTCTTAAACCATATTCACTCTATTCTTTTTCAACACAAAGAAATAAATCATTGTACGAGTAAGCCTGTCAGTTCACAAAGGACGCAACATATTAATAAAGGTTCATTTAACGCAACATATTAACAAAGGTTCATTTTACACTTTCAGAAGCAACAAACTCTGACTCAGATTTCTAAAAATTCACTGTTCCTTTAGCCCTAAAAGTTAATGAAGTTGAGTCCTGTGACGGACTCACTTTTCAACAAAATCTCATGAACCTGACATTTCTCTATGGTCTAACCCCATGATCCGTCCAAGAAGAAAAGGCAAGTGATTAATGCTAAACAGGAATGCAGTGTGATGTGTCAGTGTCAACAGCCTCTTTGAGTGAGAATATTTTCGGCTTCACCAATAACAGTTCTAGACAATCTTTATACAACCACTATCGTTTGATCTCTCTCTCTCTCTCTCTCTCTCTCTCTCTCTCTCTCTCTCTCTCTCTCTCTCTCTCTCTCTCTCTCTCCCTGAGGAGAAAAAGTGTATAAAATCATATATATCCCTTATAAACTAGAAAACACACACAATAACACACACACACACACACACACACACACACACACACACACACATATATATATATATATATATATATATATATATATATATATATATATATATATATATATATATATATATATATATATATATATATATATATATATATATATATATATATATATATATATATATAACAGAAATACGGTCGTTTGATTCATGGCCGTTGTGACTTTACTCCTCTTTTCCTTATTTTTTTTTTTTATCAATTTCCCTTTTATTCAAGACCCTCCCACCATGAATCACCTTTTCCTTTCATGTTCGCCTCTCTCTCTCTCTCTCTCTCTCTCTCTCTCTCTCTCTCTCTCTCTCTCTCTCTCTCTCTCTCTCTCTCTCTCTGGGGAGAAAACGAACGAATTGCCAGATGGCTGTTTATAGTTTTACACCTTACTATGAATAACAGTAAGATATTCATTGCACTATGAGAGATAAATGGATATAACTGATTCACCAAAAGGCTATAATACAACAAGTACTTTCTAACTGCATCAGTGATCACTCTTCAGGGGAGAGAGAGAGAGAGAGAGAGAGAGAGAGAGAGAGAGAGAGAGAGAGAGAGAGCACCGATTTATTTATGAGTTATGAATATTGATTATTGTCGTCACAACAAAGCAGCACTTGTAGCTGACCTTAGCTATAACTCATCCTGCTTTTTGTTAACGCATGTAAAGATTTACACGACTAGCCTAATAGGCCACTGCGATAATTCAGACCAGAGGACAATACTATAATATAACAAAATCATCATGTCAATTACTTCATGAGCAGAAAAAATGCCATGGCTGTTAGACGAGCTGGACAATTTGTAACCAAATCTACTTAGGAGATCGTAAATAACGCTGGTAATATAAATATAAGAATTTACCAGACAGAAAACTTCCTATATATTTTTGGCTAGTTACCAAGATGATCCAGACGTTTTCATCAGGAGATTAGTTGCTCAGAGCAAGAATAAGCCCAACTCTTAGACCATGAATTAAAGACTGAAAGCTACCAAAGGCACAGCATAATTCTCAACACGCCGAATATCACAGAGCGGGAAATCTGTCAACGGGTAAGATCCTGTATATTGTGTGATTCTCAGTATGTTGCTGCAATACACTAATAGCAAAAGAGATATCATTAATGTAAAGTACTGCACATCAGAATTATGTTTGTGAAACAAAAACAATCAGGATACAATAAAGAGAAAAGAGTTGCTAAGGGGCTTGCGGCTGCTTGGGACAATGGTCTATCTACAAAGCTCACGAGGCATTGCTGAACTGTGGTTTTGAACTGCCTCAAGTCTCGGCTGACCTAACGCCGTCTAGCCTCCACATTTTTCCCTAAATTCGAATCCCACCCGTAAGCTCAGTATTTTGGGTGGTATGATTAATTCAACGAAGCGGAGGAAGAGTTTTTTGAGGATCAAGTCACAACCTGCTTCCGCGATGCAACAGAAATGGCTGAGCACCGTGGATCGATTGGTGAAAATAATGTAAGAACTATTTTCCTCCTGCCTCTGAGGCCGTGAACTTTTATAAATAGCCTTCTTAATCTCACACACACACACACACACATACACAATCATGCATATACATATATAATATCATCATCATGATCAGCACCATCATCCCCTCCAATGCCGTGCAATGCAAAGGTTTCTAGAGGATGTTTGTTGAAACACTACTTCAAGCACTGGATATCTGCTTTACGTACATTCTTATCTAAATTTATAAAGCCTGAGTCAAACCTATGAATGCTTCCCTTTCCCAGTGTTAACCATCTCCTAGGAGGAGGTTAACTAAAGTTCATAACCCTTGTTTAGAATGTTGCTATAGTCTGGAAAATGTGTAATTCCATCCAATTTTCCCCTCTCTCCCTATAATTCATCTCATAAACTGTATGACAGAACGATTCTGACTTACTGCGTTGCTAACAACTACACCTATGTACATATTATTAATAAGCAATTTCCACTCAATGTTAATGACGTATCTGAAAATTCAATAATCGTTTATGATTTCTTCAACAAACATAAATTATAAAATGAAACATTTTGATAACGGTAATTTATTTTTAACCTGCTACATGATTAGATTTGAGTTTAAAGTCAACATCTTTCCCATAAAAGTTCATTATCCGATTTTCATCAACATCCTTTTAGATATTGATGTTCGACATATAGAAGGTCATAATAAAGATCTTCCAAATGCAAATAACATATACAGAACTCCTAACTAAGACTTCATAAGCAGATGTAAATGGGCCTTGAGATGAGGAAGTGGAAGCTTCAATTCCGGGTCGTCGCCTCTCCCTATGCACTTGATAATTCCATCCAGTGACCCCTTCATACAAAATGGATACACTATACACAGCAAGTGGGCCCTTAACTTATTACTCGTCAAGAGTTAGGTGCCTCTTAACCCCTCCTCGTGTCTCGGTGCTTCCAGATTATTCCAATTTCCTTTTCGCCTTTCAGTTCCTCAGGTCGTCGTAAGTTTCTCCTTAGTTTATCATAATTTTCATCTGTTTCCTTATTACGCTTCTCTTGGGAAGCAGTCTGCATTCTGGCGGTCTTTTTTTTTTTTTATCAAAAGTTACATTTTCTATATAAGTAGTAATACATTATCGAGTAATTACAAGAAATAAACGATCATTTTCCTCTTACTGACAGACCAATACGTCCGTGAAATGAATCGTTTAATTTTTATGACATTTTCTAGCATCAAAGATTTTCTTAGACGTAACTGGTAAATACTCAATCGACTGATAAAGAATTGCCCCCAATATATTTCAAAATTAATTGCTCAACTTGTAATTTACCTTACATTGGACAATCTGATAAGGAACTCAGTAAGAGAGTTACACAACATAAATATAGTGTACGGGTTGCAACCAGCTCAAGCGCCATTTTTTGTCACGTAAGAGACTTTGAACACCCAATAGATTGGAATTCAGCTAGAGTTGTTTTTGAGAGTTCTTCGCTGCATGACAGATTGTTGGTTGAAGGATGCCTCATTAGTTCTCTTAGTAACATGAATTTGAGCGAAGGTCTTTGTAAGATGGACGAATTGTTAAAAAGCTTTATTCTTAAGGACGCAAGAGTAAAATAAGCTGCTAGATTTTTTTACAAACAGAGAGTTTTGTACCGGCATTTGTGGAAATCACATTTCCACTAAGTATGATTGTTTTGAAGAACGTTGTTTACATACTTAAATAGCTTTTTGACATATTTTATTGTTATCTGTGCCCCCATATCGCTTTCTTGTGTGTGTTATTTTCTTAACACTGTTTAGTACCCTGAAGATGACTTTGGAATAAAAGTTGAAAGTCTTGGTACCATTTCCTATCATTTTCACGTGAGGACTTATTATATTTCATGAAATGACACGAAAAAAAATCATTAAACCAAAACGACGTTTTAGATTTTACATCTACAGCTTTGGCAAGAACAAATAAGACGTGACCAATGTTCTTCCATTTTGACATCTCTTTTCCTTCCTTTCAACATGATCACAAAGCACTGATCTTTCTTTTTAGCAATGATAAGTTTTTACTGCATATTATTCGTATCTCTACATTTCTTACCATTATCATTACTATCATTGATACATGTTTAGGATTTAGGTCAATATAAACTTGCACAAGATTCTGTGCATAGCCCACGAAATCGTAACCACAATGATTTCTGAGAACCAAACCACTGGGAAATTTAGAAGGCTGAGCTTGTACACGGGATATTTTAGAAAGCTGACTTGGTACAAGGAAAATTTAGAAAGTTGAGTTTGTACTTGGAAAACTTGAAAAGTTGAGTTTGTACATGGAAAATTTAGGAAGTTGAGTTTGTACGTGGAAAAGTTAAAAAGTTGAGTTTGTACATGGAAAGCTTAGAAAGTTAAGTTTGTACATGGAAAATTTAATAGTCGAGCCTGTCCATGGAAAATTTAGAAAGTTGAGTTTGTACATGGAAAACTTAGAAAGTTGAATTTGTACATGGAAACTTAGAAAGTAAAGTTTGTACATGGAAAATTTAGAAAGTTGAGTACGTACGTGGAAAATTTAGAAAGTTGAGTTTGTACATGGAAAACTTATAAAGTCGAATTTGTGCATGAAAATCTTATAAAGTTGAATTTGTACATGGAAACCTTGGAAAGTTGAGTTTGTAAATGGAAACCTTGGAAAGTTGAGTTTGTACATGGAAAACTCAGAAAATTGAGTTCGTACATGGAAAATTTTAAAGGCTGTTTGTACACGGAGAGTTTAGAAAGTTGAACTTGTATATGGAAAATTTAGAAAGTTAAGAAAGTTAACTTTATGCATGGAAAATTTCCAAGCTGAGTTTGTACACGGAAAACTTAGAAAGTTGAGTTTGCCTATGAAAACTTAGAAAGTTGAGTTTGTATATGGAAACTTAGAAAGTTGAGTCTGTACACAGAAAACTTAGAAAGCTGAGTTTGTACACGATAAACTTAGAAAGTTGAGTTTGTACAAGGAAAACTTAGAAAGTTGAGTTTGTACATGGAAAACTTAGAAAGCTGAGTTTGTACACTGAAAATTTAGAAAGCTGAGAATGCCTTCCCCACTTCCCGTTTTACCAGATCCCAGAAAACAGAAAATTATTATGAATTCCTGGCTTGGATGGCTCTGTACGTTGGTATGCACTGGACGTTTACCCTGCCCTTTATTGTGAAATAAAAACATCTAACTTTTCATTGGTTTATTTGCTGGTTTAGTAATCGCGCCGACTTCCTTTTATATCAATCCTGTTGGGTTTATATTTTTTTTTACCTTCGTCCGCTACCTGAACCCACTTCCCATTGTTTCATTGTTTACGTTTCCAGAAGTTTTTCGCTGTTTTATTTGTACAGTATTTATACAGTTATTCCAGTGCTTCCAGTATTTGGAAAAGCGCTCCTTTGCATAAATCGTTGTTGGAGTTTTCATTATCTTATTAAAAAGTATTGAGTATTGTTTTCTATCATTATATAATACACACACACACATATACATATATATATATATATATATATATATATATATATATATATATATATATATATATATATATATAATATATATATATATATATATATATTATATAAAAATATATATATACAGTATATATCTTTTTTATTTACCTTCCTGAACGTTGTAGTTGTATAGGAAACTCTTTGCTTGATGATATTTTCGTTCTGTTTGCAATATCTTTGGTTTTAAATAATTTTGTACGTACATTATTCTGCAAATCTTCAAGTACATTATCTTGAAATACCGGTTCAAGTTTCTGCTTTTTCCTCATCCACTGTTTCAGCATGACAATGCTACGTCGCCCTTGAACTTCTACCCTCCTATTTCATTTACTTACTAGTAAATAGCAGTAAGAAGTGCATGTTCTCCATTTTTGTCATTTTCGCAATTTAAATATAGGGCAGGATTTTAGTTTCCCAGCAATTTACTTATCATGCTATTATTATTATTGATTATCATTAAGAAGATGACCTTATTTATATGGAAAAACCCCACAGGGGCCACTGACTTGAAATTCAAGTTTCCAAAGAATATGGTGTTCATACTAGATAGAGGGCAGTGATTACAGAACTGAAAAAGCATCCAAAAGTATACACAGGACGATTCAAAGAAATGAATGAATTTTGGGAAAAGAGAGAGTAGACAGGGTTGCTACTGACTTAATGCCTATATAGACGCAGACAAATGAGAGATGTTTTTTCAAAGTTATAGTAGTGACAGGTGATAACTTATAATAATGGATATTGATATCTAAAATGAAGAACAGCGGTAACTGAAGTTTTTAACATCATCACACTTCTGCTATCTTTTGGCATGTCACCGGCGAACTCAGCACCGAAGTATCAATGTTTAATATATTGGTGAAAATTTGAAGGCATGACAGTATTCTGAGGTTGTGACAGCAAGATCGAACCTACATGATGTCCGTTGACACTAATAACGGCTAATCTAACCTCCAAAATTTGAGCTTATGTGGTACTTCCTTTGGCCATTCACATGACCTCAGAGGGTCATAGAAGTATTTGGACCCTTCACGCCAGTCAAACTATAGAGCAAGTGAAGCAAAACCGTTGGTTTAAATGATTAAGAGCGAAAAAGTCGGAGTATATATTACAGTAAAAGTGAGTGTGTAGTGTCAGTTCCTGGTATTCTTTATTGTTGTTTATTTTTTTTCAGTGAAGCAAGTTAAATCTTCATCTACACATTTCAGTCTACGACATTATATTTTTCTTAGTACGCCCAAGTCGCATAAATATTACATTCCTCTGTCTATAGGGAATAATTATCAATTACTCCAAATTTATTGCTCTGTAATTATATAAATCAATTCCAAATTACTATTCAAGTTACAATACAAAAACATCTATATCCGTAATGGTTTCCATTCTTCCCTTCCAGCTCCCAGGGCGAAGTGTTCTATATTCATGCTGCTGAGAGTGACGTACCAGCAGCAAACTACTTACCGTAGCCTCTACTGAGTGATCGAGTGCGTACGTTTCTGATTTTTCGCCTCTCCATACGGGATACCTTCCCTCTACACCCCCTACTCCCCCACTAACCACCCTACAACGGTCGTACATTGCGACTTCCTTCTCCCACTTAACTCATACGTTTAGTCTTAACGGTTTTGCTTGGCATTTACGCTAATGCCCAGAACCTTTCCCAAAATGCGATTTGAGGATCAGCATCGCTCTCGACCCTCTTAGCACCCATCAGGGAGCGGCATTTCTCCACCCCTATCCGATACTTTATTTCAGCATTCTCAAGTGATATGGCATTTTGTCCCGGGGACCTGACAGCGTGGCTGGCTATCGCTATAAGGTATCGAGGAGGGCGGGAGCGGCTCGCGTTGTGGGGGTCCGGGTTTCCAGGGGGGCTCTGGTATCCCGGCGTTCGTTGAACTGGAAGTGAAGGGATGGGGGAGGGAAAGAGGGGAGGGGGTGGGAGTGGGGGGGTTGCCCTCAACCAAGGAGGTCAGATCTCAACGCCCCCAATCTTCTCCGGAGAGGTGTATTATGTGTTGCTCTCCGATACCTCTTGACCTCAGCGATGGAGAGTGAAAAAACAGAGGGCCACTTTTAAAGGTCTGCTGGAGAAAGACGAATAAGATATCCTGGTTCTTATTTCTTGCGTTTTTAAAGTTGTGGGATACAGTTTTTAATTTATTGTTGGTGAGCAGGTTTTTAAAAAAAAAAAAAACACTTTTTCTGTTGTTTATCTTTCACTATGATAATGACTTTATTGGAGAGCATTGTCTCAACCACAAGTGGATGTTGATGTCTACCATTGCTGATAATTCTCTCTCTCTCTCTCTCTCTCTCTCTCTCTCTCTCTCTCTCTCTCTCTCTCTCTCCCCCATGATGTGTAGCACGAGGGTTGGGGTGATGCAGATTACGTGTGGTCGACAAGGCTTCGTATTTATGGCGTGTAAGATCAAATCGAAAATTTCCATTAGGGCAGATGAAAGGCCCTACGGCCCCTTATTACTGTGGAAAAGTACATGGAGGAAAGGATAAGAATTGTATGGCTTTACCTTATGTGTTACAGCGTGACAGAGAACTAGTAATGGTATCTTAGGATAAAAGGTTTGTAAAAGTTTCAGAAGAGCTGATAGATCTGCTTTTCTCTTTTGTGTAAGAAAAAATATGCACATTTCCACTGCATACTACGACAATTTTTATATTATCATCTTCATCAAGATCAGCTCCAAAGCCGGATGACGCAAAGGGCCTCTGTGAAATTCTGCCACGCATGTCTTTTGACGCAAAGGGCCTCTGTGAAATTCTGCCACTCATGTCTTTTGACGCAAAGGGACTGTGTGAAATTCTGTCACTCATGTCTTTTGAGCAAAGGACCTCTGTGAAATTCTGCCAATCATGTCTTTCCTGTGCTTTGTCTTCCACAAATCTCCACTCGCCTCCGGCCTCCTGCCTCTTAGTCATCTTCCAAGTAGTTCTGGGTCTATATTGCATCACTATACTATGACCGCAAATAAGTGAAAATTCCCATTACGTACTGTATATGAGCAAAAACTGTATTTTGGAACAAAGCAAGTGAAAATAAATTATTAAAAATGTGTTTTTCGACCATTTGCACGACAGTCCTCTTCAGCCAACTGACTGAAAATGACAATCGTGGAAACAGTCGAAGCTCTTATTTTAATCAATTTCCGACTTGTATTGCATCAAACTACGGTTTTGCTCGTATACATAATTGTGAATTTTCACTTACAAGGTCTGGTCTTCCAAACCTTCTAGTGCTGACATGAGTTTATATCAACATGATAAAATTCAATACATATTTGGAAATTATATGAAAAGTTTCATATATTTACTTCAAATCCACATTTTATATGATAAATTATTTCTGTGAATTCCAATAATTTTACATTTTTAACTTTGTTTTAACGTTAATACTGCTACCATTTTTTTTTTCATTTTTATAATTCGAGTATTGGTGAATATTAAAAGCATTTTACTCGTGCGATATGGCATTATTGTCAACATTTCAACTCTACGTAAACATTTAGGTTTCACTTTGAGTTATGCATTATTTATTTGCTTGCATTATGCATTTACTTTTCAACACATTTCAAGTAGCTTTAAATGTCCATAATTTATCACTGCTTTAAATATATTTCAAAACGTAAATACAGAAGGTAAATAATTTCTTTCGTGCCAAACAAGAAGTAAATAATGAACATGAATGTTGAAATAAATATCTGCTGAAATGTGAAATTACGTGTAAATAGTTGAGCATGCTTATCAAGTGATGGCAAAAATGCTACGGTAATTGCTCACCACAGGCCATTATTTTAACATGCGAGAACATAACAGTATTCTGAACATCACACAACCAAGAGTAAAAAATATTTTGTGAATTTTGTAATACTGGGATAATTTTGCTGACGAAATAAAAAAAAAATTAAAAAGTTCACTTAAGTTTATAGTTTGCATTGCATGATATATTATTCCTTCGTATATGTGAACTTGCAAAAAAAATAAATAAATAAAAAACAAAGAGTTCTATTCATTTCCATGTTCCATTTTCGCATATGGTTAGGGACGGAACTGAAACATTTGACTCCGATGTGTTCATTAGAGATCATAAAACTTCAACCATGTTACAGAAATTACATTTCCTTTGCAAAGAGCGGATAAAAACATTAATGGATGGCCAGTGCTTTGTGGGAGCCATTGTTAAAGGCCTGGAATTCTCCGAGCTTTAGAATAATGAACCATAGAATGATTAAAAGGGTTACGTCTTTCTACATCAATGGGCCAGCTTTCGTTGAGGATTCGGAGTATAGAATCTAGGACAAATGCCAAGCGCTGGAACCTATGAGGTCATTCAGCGCTAAAAGGAAATTTGAGAGTAAATTTTACAAAGATGTAACAGGAGGAAAACCTCTCAGTTGCGCTAAGAAACAATCGTTAGAACAGGGTGGCAAGTAAGATGAAAAAAGAATATGAGTGGAAGTACAGTAAAAGAAATGAAAGGGCTTGCAGTTCGGGGCCGAAGGGACGCTGCCAAGAACCTTAATTAATGCTTACAGTGCTCCGCATGAGGTGCACTTTTTGTTGAGTTGTTAAAGTATTAGACTTTACTTTTTTCACTACAAGTCTCAAACATATTTTGGTTTTACTGGGATAAGGATTGGGGATTTGGTAGCGGTCATCAAGTAAAAATTTCACTTCTTCGATGTCTTGTGTGATTTATTTACAAATTTTTTTATCTGTGAAGAAAATTTCGTGGATTCGCATTCACCATCCAATTTTGCTTCTATAAAGAGTAAAGTATACCTTAGTTTAACCAGACCACTGAGCTGATTAACAGCTCTCCTAGGGCTGGCCCGAAGGATTTGACTTATTTTACGTGACTAAGAACCAACTGGTTACCTAGCAACGGGACCTACAGCTTATTGTGGAATCCGAGAAATGAATTTCTATCACCAGAAATAAATTCCTCTAATTCTTCATTGGCCGGCCGGAGACTCGAACTCGGGCCTAGCAGAGTGCTAGCCGAGAACTCTACCGACTCGTCCACCGAGGAACTCTATAAAGATTAGGATGGTTCAATGGTCCCTCTATGTATTCGAACTTTGGCTACCCTCATCGCTTCACATAATCTGTGATTCACTTCCGTTATGCTTCCTGTTAAATATCTACATGAACCAGCCAATTCCATTCTGCCAATAATCCATATTCATTACTAAATATTCCTAGTTCTGATTATCATTATAAATTTAAGCTAGGATGCATCTTCTCTCACTTTTCTATTCAATTTCAAACTTTTTCTGGTCTACGTAAATTGTCTCTACTAACTTCAATCAGTTCTGTTTCATCTACAAACATAAGCCACTCCACCTCATCTCTCTGGTCATTTCCTTATCGCTCGACTTTGCAACTACATCTTCTGTACTTTATCTGATTTCTGGCATTACTCTATAGACAAAGTTATCAAACAGCTACGAAGGCGTAACATTCCCTTGTCTCAGACCACTTTTACAAAAAACTAGTCACTTTCTAGACATTCTAGCATGCTTGGCTTGCTTCGTTACAATTGCAATGTTCTCATATATGCCATATACATCTTAATCCCTTTGCTTTCTAACTTCTCACAAAACTGGTTTATTACACTTTAGCTACAAACCATCCTCTTTGTCGAAACACTGATCTTCCCTTGTTCCTTGATCTTGGTTAAGAGTCAACCACAACTCAAATTTTCCCTTGTTCCTTGGTCTTAGCTAAGAGTCAACCAAAACTGAAATTTTCCCTTGTTCCTTGGTCTTGCTTAAGAGTCAACCAAAACTCAAATTTTCCCTTGTTCCTTGGTCTTGATTAAGAGTCAACCAAAACTCAAATTTTCCCTTATTCCTTGGTCTTGGTTAAGAGTAAACCACAACTCAAATTTTCCTTTGTTCCTTGGTCTTGGCTAAGAGTCAACCAAAACTCAAATTTTCCCTTGTTCCTTGGTCTTGGCTAAGAGTCAAACAAAACTCAAATTTTCCCTTGTTCCTTGGTCTTGGTTAAGAGTCAACCAAAACTCAAATTACGCAGACGTACTTGAATGTTGGAAAATAAGCACGATGCATTACTGTATTAAAATTTAAGTCAGGCAGACCAACAAAAGTTAAGAATTATTACTGCTCTCATTTTTCCAGTTTTTTTTTATGGAGTTTTTGAGTTTAAACCTATCTTGATTACGCATATGAACTGAGTTGCCTAACAACCAGCTTTTAAAGGCCTACCTTATGTGACCTAATTACTATTCGACATTTTTATTCTTCAGGAAATTCTGAAGGTTTGAAATATTTCACGGCAAGTATCAATATTTCAGTATCACAAATGTTCTTTACCATGAAACTCAATAAGATTCACGAAAAAGGTTTACTGAGGAGAGCAACGAAATCGATGGATTTATATATACACATATATATATACTGTATACACAAACAAAAAACACACACACACACACACACACACACACACACACACACACACACACATATATATATATATATATATATATATATATATATATATATATATATATATATATATATATATATATATATATATATATATATATATATTTATATATATATATTTATATAGATAGATAGATAGAAATAATTTACATATATATATTATATCTATATATAATTAAATATATTTTACCTTACCAAAATACAAATGGCGGAAATTATGTGAAGGACTGGACACGGACTATTCTCAATCTGAAATATTATTTATTGGTAACAATTCTATGAAATTTAGCTCTCATATCAATCATGTTGAATTAATATATTTTCACACAAAAAAGGAACAAAGGCGTCGAAAAAAATAGCTTCAAACATTTTTATTTTTAAATTCAACGTTTGTGTACTTGTCTAAATACTTTCATAAATGCAATTCCAAATAATGTTCTGGATCGAATAAAGTCTCAAGCGTCCGAATTTCGGCATTATTGAACTAGAATATATACCTTTAAAATACCATGGACCTTCTCTCTCTCTCTCTCTCTCTCTCTCTCTCTCTCTCTCTCTCTCTCTCTCTCTCTCTCTCTCTCCATGTTCACCAATAATTTACCGCTCTTGGCATCTTTATGGCTTCTTATCGTACTTCTTTCATTTCCCTTAAAAGCAATAACTTGGACCCCATCACTGTCTGAGTGTTGCGTCGGTCACTTCATTTTCCTTCAATTCCATGCCTTGTTTCGTGAAAAATATAATGTATAAAGGGTCATCGTCTTTCCTTCAATTAACAATGAATAACAGGATGCGATGGCATTACCTTTAATGAATAATCTATTTGGCGTTTCTTTGCGAAGTAAATTAGTACACCAAATATTTTCAAGTCTACGTCCAAGACATGAAGGAACCTTATCCCAACCAATTCAGGAGATGAAAACGGACGCTTATTTCAGAAACAAATATCCCACCGGGAACGAAGCGGCGGTCTTTGTAAATAAGCGAAGGCAGAATAAAAACCGTATCTCGTGCAAATGTTATCATATCTGCGTCAACGTCTCATCACCCTACGCAACACTTTTGTCACTCGCCATTATATTTTCGCCCGGGACCTTTTCCTTCCTCTTCTCATTCTCGTTTCCTTTGATGAATTATCCCCCTTTTCCATTCAAGCACTCTTTCACACACACTGCCGTTATTCATTTACGTTCCTCTTTACCAGATAATGTGCTCCTCTTGAAGGGATATCCCCCAGTTTCTCCTGCGCCCAGTTCTCCCCTCTATTCTTCACATAATGATTCTTGAGAGCCATTGACGTCCGAGATAGGAGGAAGAGTAACGTGGGAAAGGACGAAACAAGGTGCCAAGTAAGGAACGGGGGAGAACAGGGAGGATGATGATGATGATGGCGAGGATGGAAAAGGAAGGAAGAGTGAAGAGGTGGAGGGGACGAGCGAAAAATGAGGAAAAGAACAAGTGGTTGGATAACGCGCAAGGAAAAAAGGGAAGAGGAGAGGAAACCAAGGATGACAAAAGATGATGGGATTACGAAAAGGAGAAATGGAGAAGAGAGGGGGAAAGGCAGGTATGATAATGGAGGGAAAAAAAAGTCATGGCACTGAATACTAGGAGATGTGAAGTAGAGTCTTTGTCGAGACTCTGTGTAATGACCGTGGCCAAGGAAATTGGATGAGCAAAAAAAAAAAAAAAAATAGTAAATAAATGCACTGGAAAACGTAAACTAGAAAAATGAGGCGACAGGATGTCTTGGATAATGTAATTTTGAATATATGAGTTGACGTTCGCCGGAAACTCAAAATCACATACCGAATAAAAGGATTATGTCATTAAGGCAAAAATAAAATAAAAAAAAGTGTTGGTAATATCAGCTTGAAAGTGATCTCAGTGCTAATCACACTTCAGCCTTGGGGTGGATCTCCTAAATTGCACCAACGGCTCCTAAAGGTGCAAGTGCAAAGCTATATAGTACCTGCCAAGTTATCCCTGTTGACTCTAGGTCAAAACTCAGCGAAATTAACATGTATTAAGTTTTTGTAAGGAGGTTATGTTTCAATCAAATATCAAAGTGTACTAAACATTCTATTTTAATATTAGTATTTTGGGCTGTTTGGACTGCAAATACTAAACTGTAACTGGGCCTCAAATACTACTCCGTTTACTTAGAAGGGTTATACCACATAGAGTGAGCCTGTTTCAATGTCCTAAGCATGGTCAGTGGTCCAAGAACTCATAAAGTACTTTGTTTCCCTTTGCTGTTTCAGAATTTATGGCCTGCATCACTGATGTGAAGATTAAATGTGCAGAAGTCAAAAACAACTATATTCAGGCTTGCAAACTCGGTAGCCTTGTGAAAAAAAAAACTTTAACAACATGGCACAGAATAAGCAGATGTTAATTCAACTAAGTTGAAGGGGTTACTGCACATCTGCACGCCAGACCTAAAAAGACGAAGGAAGGGATATGACAGAAGATTATAAATCAGAAAGATGTAAGCTCAGCTCCTTCGGATGCAAAAATATATAACAATGGCATACACTTATTTATGTCAATAAGAATTTACAACCTATGTAATAGTTTACGGAGTATTCCCAAGAAAAAAGTAAATGCCTCACAACGATAGGCACCCCACCCCAGTCAGGCTGCGAGTGTCTAGATCAAAATACAAGTCAATATTTTTAAAGCCTCCTCAAAAACTGGGGGGGCATGATTCTCACTTAACTCCAATTCCCATTCCTGTTTCATGTTTACATATTACACGTCTAACAAAATAATCAACTATGTATCAAATATCTTCAAATTCACAATATGAACTAAATAAAATCTTTAGAAATCGAAGACCAACAACTCATAGTACTTGAAGTACTGATAAAGCTATATTCTACAATGATATTTATCATATTACGTAAACCTCATTAGAACCCTCAACTACAATATACTAGAAATCTACGAGAGATCTTCATTTTAATAAAGCCTAAATTAAGGAGAACGTGAATTTCCTCTTAATGAATCGTCACGCGCAGAAGGGGGTAATCGCTCATACGTCTTTACAAGGCTTTGTGACCTAGGCCCCTTCCCCCCTTTGTGCGTGTTAAAGTACCAGAGAAAGGGAGGATAAAGGGGAAGAAGCAGAACCTGCTTCTTAAAGGGACAGAGCTCAATTATCCAATCAGCATTCTAACCCCACCTTGTTGAAGTATGAATCCTTCCAAGGTCTCGCTGATTAGTGAATCCGCGAAGAATTTTTCTTTTCTTCGCCTGGGAAATTATTGCACCTAGCGTAGCACAAAACCTTTTTACCACACAGGTAACTTTCTGAAGAAAAAAAAAAACATTTATACATTACATTATAAACATACGAAGCATTATTTTTTTTATTTGGCACTGATTCTTAGTCTTAACATTATTTAGATAAATCAGATTAAAACTGCAAACAGCCTCCCTGCCTTTTCCTTAATAAGAATGTGTGTCGTTATCATGATTCGCATTATTTTACGAATCTTTTGAAAGTATCTCGCCTACAAATAAATGCCTTCCATTGACTCTTTTTAACCTTAATTCATATGAACTATATATAATGCTGGCGTAATCCAAGGCGCATAACCTTTTACCAACTCTGTGGCTTTTTCTTTCACTGACAAATGCAGATTATAATTGTTTGTGTATATTCGGTATATATATATATATATATATATATATATATATATATATATATATATATATATATATATATATATATACATATACATATATATACACACACACACACACACGTTAACAGTGTTTGAATCCGTCAATAAGGAAAATATATCAAATTTCAATACATATTTATTTGAATTTCTTATAGGAAACTTGTTTTTTCATATATTTAATCACTGATCCAAAGATTCTCTAGCAGCAGGGTTTACTATCAGGATCTAGGCCATGAGGATAAAGATTTATTGTCAAAGAATTCAAATGTTATCCCTTGATTAACTCCAAGGATCCCCTTTCCTTTAAAATGCCATTACAGTTATACTAATCACTTGACTTTGAATAAATTACGTCATGTAAGTAGCCGTCACTGCACATTTCGGAGCACTTCGAATGGACAGAGTAGAGATTTAACAGCTTGGTGGTAAAACTGTAAGTGTCCTACGCCCTACGAGCAAGTAGATTACTGACCTAAGCAAAACAAAGCTAGGGTAGAGAATGGCCATGTTATGTAGCTGCTTTAGAGAGAATGGAAACTGTCTATCTAACGTCACAAAACATGATTTTACTCCACAGTGAACAGAGAGTAGGGGTAAGGCCAACATGCATCAGGGGCCGTGTAACCTTGAAGAAGTGCAGTGGTTGAAACCTACCAAAAAAACTTCTCGGAGGTAATGTTGGGACCCCTGTAACTAGAGGGGAGCTATAGGGCTTTGCATGTCGCAAATTAGCAGCCCCGAAAGCTCTCGACAGGTCTAGCAATCCGGAGAGCTTTTACTAAATTGCTCAAGAGACTCACGACTTGCGTCGGGACGGAATCTGTATTTGGAGATATGGAGGGAATTCCTGAGGCAGGATGACTGACAAGCCTGATAGCTTACCTGGCGTCTGGTGAGAATATGGAAGTGAGGGCAACGTCGCTCACTAGAGATTAAACCCTTCTGAATTAATCCATTCTCGAGGAGAAGCACAAACACTCCGAACGTGAAAACATTGCATTTTAACAGCCAAGGATAAGGCCAGTACACAAGAGAGCCTAATAAGACATAGTTAGAATTTATGCAACATATCAGAAAACTTGAAATTTAAAAGTAGACAAGAACTTCCTGATTAGCTATGATTAATCAGGTAACCTAAAATTCGAACGATTTACTATCAAGCTTATAGATGCAAGAAATTTGTACATACCCCAAATGATTCCATTAAAAAGATCAGTGTGTAGAAAAAAGAATTAAACTGACTCTCTGAGTGTACCACATTTTTTACTGGATTTTTTTATTTCTATTAAAGATAAAATCTTTCATGGTATTTATGATCAAACAAAAAGCGGTTCGACAAAATATAATTTTATGTGTATTCCCTATAAAAAAAAAGTTTACAAGCCTGTAATAAATGACAATATAAATACACCTGCAGAAAAATCATACTTATGTAAAATCGTTTCCTGATGATAACTGCATACGATATTATGTCGACTACGGTACAAATTCAAACATCAAGCATAACGAACATATACGTGCAGGTACATGCGTTCATTAAGTAAGTGATACTTATATGTTATCGAATATCCAGAAACAAGTACTCATATTTCTTGATACTTTTCTTCAGTGACGACAAAAGACGTGTGAATAACTCCTGTAGTAAACGAATGAGATTTCTCTCGTTATCAGAAAGAACGTTAACTAATCTGTTAAAAAAACAAGTAAAATATGTGCCGGAGTTTCTTCGGCGCAATTGAGTTTTCTGTACAGCCGCTACAGCGTATAATCAAGGCCACCGAAAATAGATCTATTTCTCGGTGGTCTCGATAAAATGCTGTATGAGCCGCGGCCAATGAAACTTTAACCACGGCCCGTTGGTGGCCTCTCCTAGATAGTTGCCAAAAGCACGATTATGGCTAACTTTAACCTTAAATAAAATAAAAACTACTGAGAGGGCTACAATTTGGTATGTTTGATGACTGACGGGTGGATGATCAACCTACCAGTTTACAGCCCTCTAGCCTCAGTAGTTTCTAAGATCTGAGGGCCGACAGAAAAAAGTGCGGACAGAATAAAGTGCGGACGGACAGTCAAAGCCGGCACAACAGTTTTGTTTTACAGAAAACTGAAAGTCATCAAAGACACCAGCAACTCAGAAATTCTCACTGTCAGTACCTTTGAAATTCTAGTAATGACATGTTTAAATTTCGTACATAACACAGAAAAACAAAACTGCAAGATAGGAACTCTGACGACACAAACACACCTATCAGTCAATATAATTTCGGCACGCAAAAGGAAAAGAAAATAATAGCTATTCCTCAAACTGAACCGAGGAGGAAGCTGTCAATATCTCGCCAGACTAATGGCTCTAAACTTGTAAGTAATTAGACCCAAGTGGGTAATTTGGCGCCGAATCCACCTGAGGACAGTGACATGTCACATAGTAATTATTGCCATTTCCATTTACCAATTCGCCTAAACTCTGGACCCTTATCTGCTCTCCAATATTACGCAGGAAATAAATCTCTTTTTTTTATGGGCCCTGAAACTAAATTATTTATATCCCATCAGCAATGTCTATGGTTAAGTTCTTAAACGCCTACTTGCTTTTATGTATGTATATATACATATAAGCATACATACATACATATACTTTTTCTTGGCCCAAAAACTAAGTTGTTTATATCCCATCAGCAATGTCTATGGTTAAGATTCTAAAGTGAATGAGAAACGTAAGTTCTTAAATACCTACTTGCTTTCATGTATGTGTATGTATGTACATATACATATACTTATATGTACACATATATACATGCACTTTTTCTTGGCCCAGAAACTAAATTATTTATATCCCATCAAGAATGCCCATAGTTAAAATTCTAGATTGAGAAGCAGACGCTCTTAAAGTCCTTTGTATGTATGTATGCATATATGTATGTATGAATGTATGTATGTATATAGTATATTTATAAATATATATGTATATAAAATATATAAAAATATATAAATATATGTAAATATTTACATATATAATATATATATGTATATATTATATTGCAGGCTTGAAGATACTCTTTTTTTCTTTTCAGGTGCGTGCCACATAACATGCTGGGTCCCTCAGATGCCAAAACGTGTATGTTAAGAAATATTCAGATGATTACTTGTTTCTTACTATGAATAAAAAATGCCGTCTTGTGTTTTAATACTACTCTCCGACAATTATATTTTAATTCTACTCTCCTGAAATTATATTTTAATTCTACTCTCCTACAATCGTTTTAATACTACCCTCCTACAATTATATTTCAGAATACTGGAATTAATATTAATATGAAAATGGATGGAACCGAAATAGTTCTTTGAATACATTCAAAACCTACCAAAAATTAACAAGGTAAACCATTTAGGATATACAGTACATAAAGCAGACATAAAGAAAACCATATTAAGTGGCACCTTTTCAATCCTGGCAGTATAAAAAATATAACAAATATGAAAACAAATGCAAATCCTCTGCGGAAAACTGTAAATAATAATTTAATGTTCTAAAAAACTCAACTCCAAACGCTGAGCAATAACCTCAGTTCAGTGTGCCTGCTTTAAATCTTTTGTGATTTCGTTGATCCCGCGATTCTCTCGATAAGCAATGCTAAAAATGGAAGATACTTCCTCCAAATAACACAATTCCATGTTGCTTGTAATGCATCTTCAACCAGCCACCCGATATCTCGCCCAACAGGAAAAGCAAATTCCTATGCAGAGACGGAAAGACCTCGAACGCAAATTTACGCAATGTAACGTCAAAACTGATTACTGGAATGTATCAGCCATAAAGCAAAGTTCATAAATATGGCTTCAGCTGCAGTTATCATGAAGATTTACGAAATTCGAGAGTAAACTCCAGATATAAATTTCTTGCTGAAGGTAATCAACAAAACAACCAACATGTTTAGAAGGGATTTGTTTAAAGATTCTCATCTCAGGCGGTATGTAATTATATCCCAGTATTATACCAGCGAATTTGTGCATAACTTTTATTTACATAAAACTGAGGTTACTTTTCTTCAAAGAAAAGAACTGAATTTCTTTCATCCAAGATAGAAATTAATTTGTTTACCTACGATAAAAGTTAATTTCTTTCATTTAAGGTTTATAGAAAAGTGGGTGTCGAAATGAATGATTCAACTGACTTCTAGTGAGAAGTGTTGGTCTGTAGCTAATTGCACAAAGTTAAGTGTCTATTTGTAATGCTTGCCCAACTTCATGCTGGGCTGTAATTTGAACGAGCTGTTGCGTAAGGCGTTCACTGAAGAAACAACAACACTATTATTGTAAGTCAAGGTGAAATTTTCATTTTTACAAATATACAACTAAAATTCAAAACAAAACAATTAGCACCTATCTCAGCACAGTAAATCCAAAATTGAAAAACATTAAAATATATTATAAACATTTCAACAATCTGACCATGAATGCTGAACACACTTGCATCGCAGAAATATATAAAGTTACAGCAAAATTACAGTTCGAGTCGACATATCTTTACAAGTCTCAAAAGAAATCCGAGAGGTTCGTTTTGATACTGGAGAACCTTTCATTTGTCAAGTCGTTGCTCATGCTTATGACGACGTTTCTTAAGAAAAACTGACGGTGCCCCTAAATATTTTCTTTTCATGAGAAACCTCTGACGAATTATTCATACTTGGTTGACGTATACATAATTCTGCATTTCCATTCACAGAAGCAAATCGTAAATTCAAGGAGAAAACAGAACACTACAAAATTAACGAATAATTTATTGAATGGAATAGAATATAGAATTTTGGCCAAAGGTCATTCAGCGCTGCAACGGAAATTGACAGTAAGAAGGTTTCAAATGTGTAACAGGAGGAAAACCTCGCAGCTGCACTACAAAACATCTGTTAGGAGAGGGTGGAAAATCAGATGAAAGAGAAGATGAGCGGAGGTACAGTAAAGGGAATGAAAGGGGTTGCAGTTTAAGTAATACCTACAGTGCACCACGTAAGGTGCAGTGTCAGCACTACCCCCTTACGGGGAATAATTCATTGGGACACGTAAAATAAGACAGAAAATTACCTTTCAAGTAAATCGACGGAAATGTATAAAATGAAAAAATCTGTACAAAACGACAGAAATGAATTAGCAAAAAAAATGCGAAAGTAAATGCTGATATTTTCGTAAAGTGGAGCAAGTTTCAGGTAATAACTGGATGTCTCGGCAGGAACGTACAAGCAACGGTGGACCTCTGTAATTACATACATCAAGACATTCCGGGGAGCGAAGATAGATGAACGGCCGAAGAACCTTCAGAACACGCGACGGCCCTCTCCTGTTATTAGCATATGAAACACACCAAGTGAGCATATCATATAATATATATATATATATATATATATATATATATATATATATATATATATATATATATATATATATATATATATATATACACACATATATACATAAATATATGTATATATATATGGATGTGTGTAACCGTGGCGTGTTACAGTTCTCTTTCTTACATACACACTTGTATATATAACATATGTATGTATATATACATATATATACAGTATATATATAAGCGTGCATCTATTCACGCATGTAAATACACATATGCATATATATACATATATAGTATATATATACACACATGTATAAATACACATACATACGTATATATACACATATATATCAGCTCATGTAAAAAAAAAAACATTATTTTCCAACAAAACTTCTCTCTCTAATTATCCATTAGCAATACTTCTCTTGTACGTTACCGCGTTTCCCATTCCAGTACGAAAAATCTACGTACGTAGAGAGAGAGAGAGAGAGAGAGAGAGAGAGAGAGAGAGAGAGAGAGAGAGAGAGAGAGAGAGAGAGAGACCTGTAGCACACCAGCAGCAATAGTTTCGTGGAATCCCTTAACAATAGGTCCCTGAGGATAAGGGAGATCGGTAGGGTTCCAATTTCCCAAGTTGTATAGATAGAAGAAGAATCTGATGAAAGACGGAGCAAATTATTTCGGTAGAGGGACGAGGAATTCAGAGATGAGAGCTTTTATAATAGAAATTGGGAATCTTCTTTTTTTTTTCTAGTGCGTATATCGAATTAACTACGACGTCTGCGCGCATTAGAATGTAAAGTGCACACATACATACACCCACACCCACATTATATAAATATATACATACACACATATATACATACATATTATATATCAGGCGTTCAGCATTAGAAGGGCCTCTCGGCCCAAGTTTTGAAAATGGAGTTTTTCGCCTGATCAGCTTTAAAATACTCCCCCTTTTTCCCAAAAAAGAGGTGGGGTCGAGCTGTAATTTCATTTTTTTATGCATACTACTCTATTCCTGATCGCAAATACTTCACCTCATGCAAAATTCAACTTTTTTTGTCTTGAAAAATAAAGAAATAAGAGCAGGTTGAATATCCAAAACTTTGATGACTTAGAACTGAAAATTTTTTTTGTGGTGAGAGGCCCTTCTAATGCTGAATACCTCATACTGTGTACATTATATATATATATATATATATATATATATATATATATATATATATATATATATATATATATATATATATATATATATATATATGTATGTATATATATATAATATATGTGTATACACACACACACACACACACACACACACACACATATATATATATATATATATATATATATATATATATATATATATATATATATATATATATATATATATATATATATACACATATATATATATATATGCACACATATTGCACTGTACTAAGTCATGACACAAATTTTACAACTGCAAAATCTCGGTTATTACATTTCTATTATTCTCAAAGCTGCTCTTCATTTTTTTTATTTCATCTCCTCTTTGCTGTTGGCGATAGATCACCGATTATTGAAATGTTGTACTACTACGGAACCTATCTAATTACAATATGGCAGGGTGAAAAAACATTGCAATGAATTCTTTTCTCTAAAATAACTGAGTATAACGCTAATTATCTGTGAAATTATAAAGTCAACTGAATAAACTTCTACAGAATATTTACTGTATATTGATGAACTATTGATTCTGGAGTCTTATCCAGCTCTAAGGGTCTGTAACTTGTAGCTCTCCAATTCATGCAGAATTATTATTATTATTATTATTATTAAAATAGCTTAACCAGACCACTGAGCTTATTAACAGCTCTCATAGGACTGGCCCGAAGGATTAAAATAAAATGGAGTAACAGGTCTAAGCCATACGCTAAGCGCTGGGACTAAATGATGAATGAATAATGAAATTTTAAAATTAAATATGCAAAAAGACATGCTTTCACACTAGAAAACACGCACACATTAAATACATATACTCAAGTTTCCATCTGCACAATAAAAAAAAATATATATATACATAAGCTGATGCCAATTCCTGACAGGGTGAAAACCCACATTGCAATCGAATCTTTTTCTAAAAAAAAAAAATTGCAGAGTATTATGTTAATTATCCGTGAAATGCTAAAGTGAACTGAATAAGCTTCTAAAGTATATTTACAAACAGTGAGATATTAATGAACTATTGATCCCTGAGTCTGATATGTAACTTGATGGTCTCCGATTCCTGAGGAACCTGATGCCAATTCCAGACTATGGGCATACAAGTATAATCCAGATTCAAGCTCTGGAGCAAGGGATAGTCTACCCAAAGCATTTTTTTTTCATCGAATGTCCGAACCATTAAGCGCTCAAGAAACAAACATTTCCTAGTTTGGTTCACGTGCAAAAAACGATGAATACTCAAGTTCCTTTAAATCCTTCTACTGTAGTGACACGTGATCTTAACTGGAGGAATTGTCACAAAATGGTTTAGAAAACACACCATTATTATTATTATTATTATTATTATTATTATTATTATTATTATTATTATTATTATTATTATTATTATTATTATTATTATTATTATTATTATTATTAGGGTTCATCTCTGAATAATAATAATAATAATAATAATAATTATTATTATTATTATTATTATTATTATTATTATTATTATTATTATTATTATTATTCAGGAGATGAACCCTATTCATTTGGAACGAGCCAACAGTGGCCATTGACTTGAATTTCATGCTGCCTAAGAATTTGGTGTCCATTCGAAAGAAGCAACAGAAGGTAATGGGAAATACAGAAAGAGATCAGTTATTAGGGAAAACAGATAAATTAACAAATAAAGAAATAAATCAAGACAAATATTAGTAAATTACTAAAAAAAAAAAAAACAAGGAGAATTAATGCATCAGGTATGCCCAGGAACCAAAAGTTACCATCAGGCAATCAACTTCTCCCCCACAATATTAAACATACATTTTGTTAGTTCAAGGTAATGTTATAATTTCCCGCAGGCGTTCTTTCAACAAGCTCATTTCAGCTCATTGTGTCTTCCGGCAATATTAATGTGGAGATTCAGGAACTCGTATATTTGCCAGGCTGCGCTATATATAACGCGTAGTTGTCATACCCTTTCGAGGATAATATTCACGTATAATTTATTTCCATGATTAACTTGCTTTAGGCAATGATTTATCTGGTAATTTTCATACCTGGCACGGGAAATTTTTCCCGGTGTTCTGCAAAATAAATAAAAATGCCGTTCGCCTTTACAGCTAAAAATTATACTTTTGTGGACTTCGGTGGTGCGTATTTAATTCATGAAATTAGTACTTCAAAACAAGTTCAAATTGTTAAAGAGTATTAATTAAAGCTTGTGTATCGAACTGTGTTTTGTTATTTGAACTGTACTCATACTATTCTAAATCTGTAAATTAGATTTGGATAGTCATCGATCAGTTGACAGTTTTGTATATATTTCTACTTTCGCGTTTGACGTATTTATGTATTTCACTGATTCAGGAAGCTAGGATTTATTAGGAATATCGTCCCAGACTTTGTTATGCATATACAATACACGCAAATACATTATTCATAACCCCACTTAAACTTCGAAAATCTTGCATAATTCTGTTTATTTCACGTTCAAAACTTACACACACACACACACACACACACACACACACACACACACACACACACACACACACACACACATATATATATATATATATATATATATATATATATATATATATATATATATATATATATATATATATATATATATATATATTATACAGTATGTTTATACATATATATTACCTAAATATATATACCTATATGTATATATTCATATACATATACATATACATATATATATATATATATATATATATATATATATATATATATATATATATATAATATATAATATATATATATATATATATATATAGAGAGAGAGAGAGAGAGAGAGAGAGAGAGAGAGAGAGAGAGAGAGAGAGAGAGAGAGAGAGAGAGAGAGAGAGAGAAATTTGGTTTGAAAAATTAACCACCCGGAAAAAGCTTTGGTCATTTCAGCAAAAATGGGCAAGTAATGATTTAATTATAAGGGCCACAATAAATTTTCATTTAAAATGCACACAGTTTAATTTCCCCTCTTTTAAACTTTTACAACACGAAATTAATTAAAAAAAGCAAAAAAAAAAAAAAAACAAAGCAAGTAGCATCTGACCTAGATTTACATTATGCCATTTTGGTGGCAATAATTTCGCCCGATAATACCATGTAAAAATAATAATGCAGTGTTTGGAAACGGCCCTCACATTACGCTATTTTTCAACTGTTTTCGTTCCCGACGCTATGAAAACTAAGGAAGTCTTTATTTTTGTTATTTTTATTTTCGATTATCAGGTCGATCTTCGAGCCAACACATATTTACGCTCTCTTGCCAAACAGCTTATAAGTGCTGCAAATCTACCATTCTTCTTCTTCCAAAACAGCATGCCCTTTAGATTATAATTTCCTTCCTGATTTCTCTACTGTGCTCTGCTCAATACGACGCAGTTGTCTCTTTAACCTTATTTCCTTTTAACCGATAAACTCACAGCACGGATATTTTATAGAGGGGATAAGATAAAAAATGAAATGCTATTCTCGATCGATGTCTGCTTCAGTTTTGTAGCGGACACCACACAAGACGAGGTCGACCTTGAAAATTAGCTTCTCTGTAAAGAAGAAGTCTCTTTTCACTTCTTATCTCTGAGCATAATAGAACATGGGACGAAAAACTGAACGGGTGGAGCAGTTCAGTGCTACTATAAAAGATGGAAGTATGCATAAAAAGCAGCAATATGTTCTCTCGATCAGTCAAGTTGACAACAGTGTGCCAGGCCAATACTTGGATGGATAAAAACCAGAGACTGCTGGCTGCTGGCATATGCTCCCGTGCCCGGGTAAGTTTATGGGCACAAGAGTAGCATGCTAACCTCGTCCCTCAAATCCCATAGAAACTTACCAAAAGACCTTTGGAATGCTAGCCGAGATAAATTTGGCCACAAGAGGCACCAAATAACAAAATATTGAGTGCATTCATACATGCTAGCGTATGTGTATGCTCTTCAACATTAACTACCGTCAGAAATAACGCAAATCAACACACCATTAAAAGCGTCAAGTAAAACAAAAACAATGAAAATGGCTATTATATACCAGGAATTCTCTAAACCTGCGGAAGAGAATGTACAATGAATATTAAAAAAAAAAATTCTAAAACCACTGAAATTTGCAAAGCAATTAAGCCCGCACTGTCAGAACGTATAAACGATGCGTAAGCTTTAACAAAATTGCAATTAAGAGGCGTATGAATCTCTAATATCAAGCACAGACGAGAAAAGTTCGTTTTAAAACTGTCCTATACTTTGTCTCCAACGTCCTTGATTCTGAACCCACAATGTGTTTCCTTGCAACAAAGTTAGAGTCCATTTCAAATGAAAAATTCCACCTTTACTTTTACGATGTCATTGTCACTGCTCATGAAAGAACCACTTCAAATATTCACGAGCATGGAAGTTTATAAATTTTTTCCCTTTCAAAAACAGAAAGCAAAAATGATATTGAAGGAAAACCTTTGAGCGCGTAACAGGAAAGGAAAACAGCATTTAGCAAGAACCAGACGCGTTTAGATAAAAGAGATAATTCTGTTTATATTAAAACCTTTTTACCCAATCTCTTTTGGGAATGGGGAAGCTAAAATTTCCAAAGAATACTTAGAAGCCTCCTAATAAATAATGAGGAAAGTTAAATCGCATTTACGAATAGAAACTCACACGTTTGAACAAAGGAGTTAGTTCTGTTTATATGAAAACCTTTATACACAATATTTTTGGGGAGAATGGGAAAGACGGTAAGATTCCGAACAATACTTAGAAGCCTCATTATAAATGTGGAGGCTACGTCGGAGCTCGGTAATTACACACATCAAGCCCTTCCGTGGAGTAAGGGCAGACAGGGTCTGAATAACGGCACACACACAGTGCCATTTGTACGTCACTTTCCAAGAAAATTAAACTCCCGTTTCTTGTTTTTAATACCTCGCACCATATCTGATGAAATGGCAAATCAGGAAATGGTTTCTAGGCAGCTACAATCACCGCTCTTAATACTTGAGTTAGTATATTAAAATTAACAGAATCGTTATAAATGCAGGTACAAACACGTATAAGATCACTTATTCCTGTTTAGTGTTACAACTTAGAAACTATATAATGTTTAGTTTGCTATTACAATTATATATATATATATATATATATATATATATATATATATATATATATATATATATATATATATATATATATATATATATATATATATATATATATATATATATATATATATATTGTATATATATATATATATACAGTATATGGCTGAAATATTTTCTGTTAGAACAGAATTCAATCTAATAAAAGGAGCCCATAAAATGTCAAAGGTATTAAGTTAATGCTATATATTTCGGAGAACAACTACAGCATCTCCCTCGATAGGGAGGAGACAATTGTTCTCCGAAATATATAGCATTAACGTACTACTTTTTGGCGTTTTTATGGGTTCCTTTTACTAGATACATCTATCTATCTATCAATCTTATCTATATACACACACACACACACACAATATATATATATATATATATATATATATATATATATATATATATATATATATATATATATATATATATATATATATATTATATTAAAAAGTACAAAATATAAACTCCTGATCTACAGACTCTGAGATGCCCTCAGATCCATAGATAACCATTAAAAGATAGGAAAAGGTGAGTTTGTGAGACATGGTGATGAACTTGGCAATGCATGGACCTGCAACATGACGTGACGAATGGTATGTGCGAATGAACACAAACACTAAATACAAAGAAAAAATGAATGATAATCTTGACTTATGAGATCATTCATTGTATGTTTTCAACAATATAAAGAACTACTACTTTAGAAGTAAAAATAAAATCTTTTATGATCATTATATTTCAATCACATAACCCCCAAAATAATATAAACAGGAATAGAATATATATATATATATATATATATATATATATATATATATATATATATATATATAGAGAGAGAGAGAGAGAGAGAGAGAGAGAGAGAGAGAGAGAGAGAGAGAGAGAGAGAGAGAGTAAACAGTACAAACATGGCAAGTGTCCTAGTACTTAATAAGACTATTTCAACATGGAATTTCTATTGTCCCCATAAACAGGAACTTATGAGACAGACAAGAAAAGCTACCCTTCGTTAGTGCGCTCACGAACAGCCATCCATGGCTATAACTTGTGCTTAAATAAAGTTAAAGACTGTAGCATGCAAGAAGTGTACAAAAAAAAAAAAACCAAAGTAAATCTTGACTTGGAGAATAATAAGAAAACAATGAACTACAGAAACGAAATTAATAAATTCATTAATATTTATTCAACATGGTTAGGAGGGGGTTATAATAATATAGAAACTTCATTTATAGCAATAGGCCGCACGAGAGAGAGAGAGAGAGAGAGAGAGAGAGAGAGAGAGATTCTTACAGACATAAAAAACAGTTTCCAGTCGTTAACACAAAGCTATGTAATGCTTTAACATTCAGCAAATAGAAATGACATCGCTTTAATGGATATCTCAGAACGTCATTTCCTAACTATGGAACAAAAGACTTTCACCAGCTAAAATACCGTTAGCATTTTAACTCCTTTCCATAATTCACAACCTCGTTCTACGAAACAAAGAACCAAGTCCATTTTCAAGATAAAAAAAAAGCAATAAAAAATACTGAAATCTACAGAATGAGAATTTTTACATACATATCATAAAATTCAGCCCTTTAAAAAAGAACGCAAAATAACTGGTTGCAACAGCATTACTGAAATGTGGCTAATTACAATAACATTATACTATAAAAAATAGACATAAGAAACCATTTGAAGAAAAATATTTAGGAAACAAGAAAAGACATCATCATCGTTTTCTCAGCTTAATCCCTTCCAGGGGTCACTGGAACAAGGAATGATGCAAGCCCCTGTAAGAACACTGGAACACGGAATGATGCAAGCTCCTGTAAGAACACTGGAACGTGGAATGATGCATGCTCCTGTAAGAACAATGTTCTTCCCACTGTTTCGTTTGACCGATTTTCAAATCATCAGAATCAAAACAACAGATCATCAGAATCATTTTACATTAAGTCCAAGAACGATACAAAATAACAGGCAAGCATTGGCTCTATCATCATCGTTTAACATATTACTGTTGGTTTTTGACAAAATTTACATATGTATCACACACACACAATTGCAGGCGTCACCAATACCTAGCTGGATAACTGTAAACAATAATCATGTGAATAATACGTGTCTCTCCCACATGCAAGCCACCACGAAAAGATAATTAATTCAATCTGGTAGAAATACTAAAGATATGTTGGTAATACCGATGACTGTGTTTCGTCACGGCAAAAACAGCTTATCGTCAATTCCTTGCTTTGTGTGTAAGAAAGACGGAGAGGTCAAGGGGGGGAGAGAGATCGAGAATTAATCAGACGTACAATTTGCAACTGACAGCAACAATAATGAATTTTTCCTTCTTTGGCTCACGTAATGTTTCACCATTCAAGAGACCATTCCATCAATTCCTTTCTTTCGATTGTTTTGACATTAAATAAAGTCCACCTCTTTTATCTAGTCCTGCTTTTACCGGGAGCTGACCAAATTAGAACGTGGGGATGCTAGTCTAATCAGCCTCTGTATTTGGCAAACCTATTGATTTCATCTTTTACTTTATATCTTGTCAAACTCATGATGCTCCTAAAGGTAATTTTTCTGAAGTGCTTTCACCTTATGGTGATTTATATAAAAGGTTAATCATAGCGATAACCCCTTTTCCAATTTAACAAAAAAAAAAATAATAACTCTAACCTGTGAGCTTTCAGTTAAAAGTTATGGAAGTACTTATTAAAGATTTCGAACTAAAAACTGTCATTGGTTAGGGTGGGAAGAATGAGAGCAATATTTTATATAAAGCTAAAGACCACTAAAGATAAAATGAAGAAAAATCTGAATGAGGGGGGATCCCTATAATCAAGTTGTTGGAAAAATATGTTCATTTGAAATACGAGTCCAGTGTTTATCTTGCGAGTTCGATCACAATTCAGAGCACTGTTAATGAATGCGCGTGTTATACGCTAATTAACACCTGGCCATTCAATTTTGATAAGTGGAATTTTCTAATAATAAATTACCATTAAAATCCAAACTACTGGCGCTGTATTTATTGTAATAGATTCGCTTAATTAATATAACTTATTACGGGCCTAACTTTTTTTAATCTCAGCCGGATCATGAAACTTAACCATGTTGCATTTCAGAATGCAACTCAATTACACATTTGGTTGCGTTTGAAAATCAGCCGTGACAGTGAACAAATTATTGCGATAATTGCAAACATAGGAAATGCATTCGGCTACACTCTTAAAAGCTGTACATAGGAAAATAGCAAGAAATGTATGAGTTATGTCAAAGGTTTTGATTTTTCTGATGTAATACATAATAGGCAAGCTAGTAATTTCGCTGTCTCTTCAATATATCAATATATATTCTCTGTAGCAGTGCTACAGACGAATTGCATCTTAGACTCGTGTTATGATGTCAAGGCTAAGAATAAGGTTACAACAATTTATGGTATGATAAGGCTAGGACTATAATAAACAAGTACAAAATGCGCCAAAGTTTCTTCGGCGCGATAGAACTTTCTGTACAACCGCTACAAGGTCACCGAAAACAGATCTATCTTTCGGTGGTCTCGGTATAATGCTGTATGAGCCCCGGCCCATGAAACTGTAAACAAGGCCCGGTGGTGGCCTACCCTATATCGTTGCCAGAAGCACGATTGTGGCTAACTTTAACTTTAAATAAAATAAAAACTACTGAGGCTAGAGGGCTGCAATTTCGTATATTCCATGATTGGAGGGTGGATGATCAACATACCAATTTGCAGCCCTCTAGCCTCAGATGTTTTTAAGATCTGAAGGCGGACAGAAAAAGTACGGATAGAAAAACGTGCGGACGGACAAACAAGCCGGCACAATAGTTTTCTTGTACAGAAAACTAAGAATGACAATTAAATGTATATAATCTTCTATGTGTGAATATTATAACTTCACATATACTTGCAGTTCCATAAACCCAAATATTACAGCATGTGCATTTTCAGAACTTTTCTACTATGCATAATTTTTGCAGCTTTACATCTCATACAAATTAATATAATTATTATACAAAATGTCCAAAAAAAGTACAGTTTTACACTTGTATCTATTTTCAGGCAGTGTTCAGAAGAAAATTAAGCTGTGAGTTACGACAATACACGTTTCGTGATTGGCAAAACTTTGCCAAAAACATCAAGTGGCAAGATATGGGGGTTCCTTTTTTCGCAAAGGATAGTAAAACAATACTGTTGCTAAAAGAACTAAGAAAATAGGCTCTGGTGGAAATCCTTCCAGTTACAAAAGACTCCCTTCTCGATCGATTACAAGAAGGAAAATCCGGGAAACAGGTCCATCAGCTTCCCGATTTTGTCCCTCCAAAGATTTCCCAACGAAAAGTTGCGAGATATCTGTCAGAGTTAGCCTACCTAGAGCTTTACACTGGCTGACACAGTTCAGACGACTGTACCAGAGCCTACTACCGCATCTTCATGAATGATACTTCTGTATCTTCGTGTTTCTTCGGATGTAAGAATGGTTTAAAAGAAGGGACAACATAAACTAAAAAATGAGAAATATAGCTACTCAAAATTTACAGAGTAAAATATTTTTTTTTTACTTCAAACTACTGCCACTACTAATGCTAAAGCACTGAAATTACCATATTTTCCAACAGCAGAGAGAGAGAGGGAGAGAGAGAGAGAGAGAGAGAGAGAGAGAGAGAGAGAGAGAGAGAGAGATGACTGGTACATATCTTAGAAAATGTTTCAGATAAAAAAAAACAATGAAAATGCGTAATCACTGATCCGATAAAAATGTAACAGATCTGGCAAAAACACACTTTATATTTACCGTATCAACCACTGTCTTTAATCAACGTCGGCGTGACGGAAATAAAGAAACATGAAAGCAAGGTATCAAAAAGTCAAATAATAATGCAAATCACACTTAACACTCTCCCTTTCAATAAGGCATAATAGTGTTCAATGAAAATGAACAGCAATTTTAAATTACGCATGCGCAGTCCATTTTTCTTTTACAGAATCTGGTTTATTAATAACTCTATAACTTGTCATGGAAATCAGTACTGAAGGTTACCCACGGCTCACCTTTGACATTGGGCTGAAGGATAAATTATATACATCCGGGAAACTGTGTCAGATGAAGATTAAAAACTCATCTTTGTAACTGTGTCAGAGAAAGAAAAATATGATACTGGTTGGAAAAGAAATAGAGACTATTTGTTACAGATTAGAGAAGTAGCGGTATTCAACCTAGAAAATGATTTAGAATATAAGCACATATTATCTGTGATGGCACTGAAAGAGACTAAATTCTTTGAAGAATTATTCGCACAGCTAAAGATGCTTAATCATGTTATCTACTGTACATAGAACTTCTTCGTATGATGATTATTAAGAATATAAACATTTACCTTAGGAAAAAAAAAAAATATATATATATATATGGTATGTGCATATGATGAAACAGAGTAGGAAGTAACTGCTTTAGAAGACATAGTTTATCATCTGAGAGACACAGTTTACTGTCGTAAAACATCCATGGCTCTCCTTAGCTCAGGGTAAAATATAAAATGAAAACATTGAAAACAAATGAAAGAATTGTATCACCAACACAATAGACAAAATATTTCCGGATTTTTCAATTGCATCGTAATCGGAAATCAAGATGCTTCACAACCTCGAAAGGTATTATGGATTGTTCTGCTTGTTCATATTCTCTCTCTTCTCAACGCGACATGATTTGTATTTACGCATAAACAGGATAAATGATACGTTTGTTAAGGAATCATATATATACAATCCTCTACTATGAAAGTACTCGCAAAAAAATAAATATGGCCAACATGCGTAAAGAGGAACCGCTATTTCCATACTTGAAAATCAATGTTATTAATTTTCCAGTCTAACATATTCGGTGAACTAAAATACTGAATACAGTACTGTTACATGAATCACCTTTTTTTTATCGATACACCTGAATCATTTAGGTTATTTATTAGACTAACTACCACAGGTATGTTCATGGTTTGTTTCGTAACTACACATCACATCTAAGATATTCCTTTACGCCATGAAATAAAAAAAAAAAAAAAAGATTTTGGATGAGTAAGTTGCACCCTGAATACCAAAATGCTCAGAAAGCGAGCAGAGAAAAATCAGAAGATTCTAACTAATATGAAGAACATTTTTCTTACCTGTCGAAAAGGTAACTGAGATTGTGACAATATGACATTCATACACTGTATGTACAAGTGCTTACTCATCGACCACACACCTACCCAAAATCTTTATTTCGTCACACTTTCAAAGAAAATAGCCAAAGCCGCTGACATGTCGTCTTCCAACTGCTCAGTTACTAGAAGAGAAATTCTCCGGGTAGAAACTTCCGCAGCATCAGCAGTTTCTTATACCTACAGAATAAGTTTCCTTTTAATTTCAAATCAACCGACTTTTTAGATTTCTGGCCGCCCTCAGATCTTAAAAACTACTGAGGCTAGAGGGCTGCAAATTGGTATGTTGATCATCCACCCTCCAATCATCAAACATACCAAATTGCAGCCATCTAGCTTCAATAGTTTTTATTTTAATCAAGATTAAAGGTATAGGTGCCAAAAAAACAGTTCAACACCCGGCCGTGGCTGGAAGTTTCATGGGCCGCGGCTGAGAGTTTCATGGGTCGTGTCTTTGAGTTTCGTACAGCATTATACGCTGTACATAAAACTCGACTGCGCCGAAGAATTTTCGGCGCATTTTCTACTTGTTTATCTGCTGCACATCGTTGTAACATATAATCCAAGAACAATTTCCGACAATAGTTTCTTTCAGAAATATTCGTGTAAGAATACTTTTTTTTCGGAAATTACGCTTTCCCAGTAGTTCAAGTACTGTCAGTCCACTTCTCCACAAGAACAGAATAGAATATAGGATTTAGGCCAAAGGCCAAGAGCTGGGACCTATGAGGTTATTCAGCTCTGAAACTGAAACTGACAGTAAGAAGGTTTGAAAAGTGTAACAGGAGGAAAACCTCGCAGTTGCACTATGAATCAATTGTTAGGAGAGGGTGGATGGCAAGATGGAAAAAAGAGAATATGAATAGAGGTACAGTAAAAGTAATGAAAGGGGTTGCAGCTAGGGGCCGAAGGGACGCTGCAAAGAACCTTAAGTAATGCCTACAGTGCAAAGCGTGAGGTGCACTGACGGCACTAACCCCCTACGGGATCTTCTCCACAAGACTCGGTTCATTCATACACATTCCCAGCACTATAAAAGCATTAACTAAACGAACTCTTCATTCATCTCCACCTTCACATTCAAAACTCACAGTGGGGTTATGGCCACCTTTTCGTTTTAAGCCTCACAAAACGTGACAAACTCCCCCATACTTTCTTTTTCATCTCATTGTCTCTATGCCTGTTCCATATACACTTATTGGCACTGTTCACTCTTACAATGCATTCGCAACCGCATAATCATGAAGCTATAATACTTTTGTACTTGTTCAAGTGTCTTCACTTATGAAAAACCTCTCTCTCTCTCTCTCTCTCTCTCTCTCTCTCTCTCTCTCTCTCTCTCTCTCTCTCTCTCCAACTCTTGTACTTCTATACATATTTCAAAATCATACTTTCTGGTGAATTACAAACGCTACAGCGGCGAGGATGTCAGCGTTTTCATTTCCGGAATCACACTTAAGCTTAAGCTATTGCCTTTAGACGGAAAATAAGAGCCCCTTAAGTCATTTGAAGAGCTAATGCATCCCCTGTATTCTATAACACTGTATCCCACAACATTTATGAGATTCTCCTTTGCCTTGACGGATGATGCATTATTGTCAGAACTCATCGGTAACTTCTAATTGCAGCAATAGTCACTTGTCACTACTGTCGCAGCGTCAGTCAATGACAGACTATTCAGAATTTCATTTACTTAACGAACCTACTTACTATACATATGTATGTAATGTACGTACGCTCATACTATACGTACTCAGGCATACAATTCCCACCGCACAGATCAATATAATGAAAAAGCATGCACATACCGCTAACAGTACTGGAAAGTGGAAAAGGCCTGAACAAGTCTTCCATCTTTAAAACTTGTATTCAACAAAACGCCAACAAGAAACA
>NC_089788.1:71530219-71545219 GCF_040412425.1 Macrobrachium rosenbergii | reverse complement strand
AGACTTATTTTACGTGGCTAAGAACCAGTTGGTTACCTAGCAACGGGACCTACAGCTTATTGTGGAATCCGAGCCACATTATAGCGAGAAATGAGTTTCTGTCACCAGAAATAAATTCCTCTAATTCTTCATTGGCCGGCTGGAGGAGCGAACGCTGGCCCTGCAAAGTGGTAGCCGAGAACGATATCGACCCGTCCAATGAGGAACTAACTCAACCATAGAGAAATACGTGCAAAAGGGGCAACATCTACCCAGAAAGAAAATCTTTTGTGCCAGATATAAACCTCCCCTTGTGTAACACCTGAAATTAGTTACTCATTGGGAGGGTGGGTACCGTTCTCAGTTAGCACTCTGCTGGCCCCGCGTTCTAATCTCCGACCGGCCAATGAAGAATTAGAAGAATTTATTTCTGGTGATAGAAACTCATTTCTCGCTATAATGTGGTTCGGATTCCGCAATAAGCTGCAGGTCCCGTTGCTAGGTAATCAATTGGTTCTTAGCCACGTAAAATAAATCCAATCCTTCGGGTCAGCCCTGGGAGAACTGTAAATCAGCTCAGTGGTCTGGTTAAACTAAGGTATACTTAACTTAATATCTGAAATTGTGCCTTTCTTTTTTAATCACAAATCCATCGGGTTTTCTCTAAACCTTTTAAGCTCTAACTTCAAAAAATAATCAACGTAACAATTTCCTGTAAGAAATGGAAATAAGAGAGTTTATTCCCAAGGTGTCAGAGAAAGCTACATTACACAAAACAACTCAAATTTGAAAGCACTTGGGTATATCAGTGTGCAACGAAATATTTCGAGTTCCATAAAACATTTTCTCATTGATAATCACACACGCAACAAAATTTAAAATTTTTAGTGTGTTATCAAAGCATTCAACCTCCGGAAAGAAAATGTAAAATCCCATGTCAAGGGTATTTATGAGCGTACAGAGCAAGAAGGGGCCTGAGAAAGCCTAGTGAACACAACTTTGAAATGGGAGAGACAGAGAGCGAGGGCGCGGGGCACTGCATCAATAGGATGACAATGAGTCATTCATGAAACACAAGAGCTAGAACAACAACTGGGCAAGTGCCAGACAACCTCAGAAAGAAGCAATCTGACTTTTTAATTTATACAAACGAAGCATCCCTAAAGCTCTAATGGCGTTATTAACAGGTGGGTCAAGATATACATAACCATCCCCTGGGTAACCTATGATGATGATCACGAAATATGTCATTTAAAATTTAGTATATATGTCGTTACTGGCTGGTACACAACATTCAGCTGTAGTTCTGGGCAACAGCCATCTCTGGGAATTATGGAAAATAAAATTAAATAATGTATGGTTGAAAATAACAGACATTCAGGCGCTCCGAAGATCATGAATAACTTTGCAGAACACTGCCAGACATCACGACACAGTGAGGGGTCTCAACGGGTCTATTATTTTCCTTTGTCTGACGGTTTCTTTGCCAGAGATAGGCAGGTAGTAGGGAAATAGATGAAATATAAAGTTGAATGCTATTTGAGCAATGTCAGTATCAAGGGGAAAAAAGAGGCGAAGAATGCTATAGAGAATATGAAGCTGTTGATTTGATCTTATTTTACTTTAAAGGGATAGGATAGGGTTAGAATAAAGAGCTAAAACTGGAGAAGTCTGCAAAGATAGCAAGACTTGCGAAGACAAAAATTTGCGACACTCTATCCAATCAACTGCCTCTGGATGTGGAATTCACACCATTATATTCCTCTCTAATTTTGGTTTATATGGTCACATTATCAACAAAAACACACTGATAAAACCCTCTTATTTAATTATACAACAACATGACATCGTCATCATCATCATCATCAAACAACTTTGATTCAAAGAGAAACTGTTAAAGTGTGTCTCAGTTCAACAAAGCCCCGGACTTAAGTGTTAATTTCCACAGATTCCCGGTCCTCTAATTGGGTCGGGCTGGGTACGCATAAACAAGTGAGTGGGTGCTACAGCAGTTTCAGTTGAAATAACATTGATTACATGTAAAACCAGGTACTTACTAAACATAGGGTATTAAACATTTGATTTTTATAACTCTGGATTTTCGGTTAGTGAATTAAAAAGCCAATCTTCCCCAGAAATTAAGCACTTGATTAACAATGCATACTGTCCTAGTGAACAAATTTCAATGTATAATTATTTGCATGATATATACAGTACCCACGTACCGATTCGGGAAATAACTAGCCATCAACTTTATGCTGCAGATGGATGTGGCTTTTATTTTCTGTTTCCACGATTGTGCAAGTGGTCCAGTTCGTCATGATCTTACGACAGGCTTGCAAAATTACTGTACAATAAAAAGCAGGCAATGTGTACGACAAACATTTTAAATTAGTAGAGAAAGTGATATATATATTTTTTTAAGTAAATCACACGTGAATTTTTATAATATATAAATATATATATACATATATATATATATATATATATATATATATATATATATATATATATATATATATATATATATATATAGATAGATAGATAGATAGATATATACACACACACATATATATATATATATATGTTTGTATAAACATCCAATACCACAACGGTTCTGTGGCATATAAACATAAGAAGCTTCGAGCACTCCATATGTATTTATATGTAATTATGTATGTATATATACACACACAAACACATATATAGAAATATATATATATATATATATATATATATATATATATATATATATATATCCTCTAAAACTGAAGTGGCACAAAATGCTAAGAAAATCATCACTAGAAAGCTGAACGTTTTAAAAGTTCAAACCCGATTATCAACACAGAGCCACCCATACGATGAAATAAAACAACCAGCTTTTTTTTATTCCATTTTCTGATACTTGTTTGATTTCTTAAGCAAACAAAATCTTCAGCACAAAAAGGCATCAAACATACATAACCACGAATAGCAACGTGCATCTATGAAGAGATGTCCTCTTCCAAGAAAGACGCATGTAACCAGGCTTCCTTGAAAGAGAAGTATGAAAACAGATTTATCAAACTTGCACCATTAAAGGAATTGAAGTACAAGATACTCTCTCTCTCTCTCTCTCTCTCTCTCTCTCTCTCTCTCTCTATATATATATATATATATATATATATATATATATATATATATATATATATATATATATATATATATATATATATATATATATATATGTACACATGCATAAACACTTCACACACACACACATATATATATACATATATATATTTATATTGAATGTGTGTGTGTGTAAGGAAATGTAGTACTATATTCCGTTTTACTGAGATGCTGAAATATCAAACAGACTCCACTATAAAAAATCGCTGTTATTCTACCGTTCCGGCTCCACTGTCTCTCTTAAAATAGCTTTCGCTGACTGGAGTACAGAGTATTTTAATACTATACACTGAAAAACTCTCAGTAACTGTCATTGAAAACTCTTGAAAAGGGTTGGTGAAAGCCGAAACGGCACATGACAATCTGATTGATACACACGCTACTTCCGAACAATGAGAGCATAGTTCAAACCTGGCCCGGAGAAGAATATTTATCATATATAATCTGTGAATAACATATGTTATTCTAATGGGTTAGTTTTGGCTTAATATCTGCTATTATAAAAATGTAATATTTGTATGTGTGAATGCTGAGATTAAGAATGATCATTATTTTTATACTCAAGTACATTTAATCCCAAATTTCGTTTTTTGACAGCTAAGGTGAATAGAGAGGAAAGTCTTACGCAGTCTTATCAATCAACTGTATTTCGATGAAGTGATACATTTATCTATTTTGAAGATTTCGGCAAGCTAAAGGTGAAGTTCGATCAATTTATTTAAATTAAGCGTGCTCTGGTAGTTGAAAATAAATGCAATCTATATGTGGTAACAGCCATTCACAATACTAAACAAGTGAAAAATGCGGCGAAGTTTCTTCGGCGCAATCGAGTTTTCTGTACACCATATAATGCTGTATGAAACTCCTAGCCTCTCGATGTGCTGCAGTATGAAATTCTCAGCTACGACAGGACAATGTTCAGCTGCTCCCCAGATCCGGTATAGTGAAGGTGCGTCGGCGACGCCTCCGGAACTGGACTCGGTGTTGCCAGACGCACGATCCATGGCTAACTTCTACCTTAAATAAAATAAAAACTACTGAGGCTAGAGGGCTGCAATTTGATATGTTTGATGATTGGATAGTGGATGATCAACACACCAACTTGCAGCCCTCTAGCCTCAGTAGTTTTTAACATCCGAGGGCGGACACAAAAAGTGCGGACGGACAGACAAAACCCATCTCAATAGTTTTCGTTTACAGAAAACTAAAACCATGGTTTTAAAGTCTGATACACAACCAACATTATTTTGACCTCGGCAGAAATGTGGATAAAGGGCAAGGAATAACTGTACTGGAAAAGTATAATTTCCACTATGTAATACCATTTCAACAGAGGAGCGACTGAACTCCATCGTTAACTTATTTCTTTTCAAAGCAAGAGATTAATAATAAATGTCATCATGAGCTCCATGTACTTCCCGTTTTCCTTAAAAAATGTGAATAAATTCCTGTGTTCAAAAAATGAATAGCTACTGTCTTAGTTTTCTATCTTTGAATAATGTCCCCTTAGTTATTGTCTTACTACCACTCGGCAGTCTTTCTCATTAGTGGCAACCATATTTATATAAAGTTTATATAGAAGTATTTTAAAAATTTTAAAAATACTATTATTATTATTATTATTATTATTATTATTATTATTATTATTATTACTCAGAAGATGAACCGCATTCATAATGCAATCCCAAAGAATATGGTTTTCATTGGGAAAAAATATGAATGAATTTAAAAAAATAAAAAAAATCGCCACAAGCTGAGCAAAGAAAAAAAAAAAGTACCACAATAAAACCAAAAACCAGTTTCCGAATGCTAAAGCCTCTATAATCGTCCTCTTTGACAGCTCATCATCGTAGAGATGAAGGCAATACCGACCCGTGATGATAACTGCGTTGCACAATATTGAACCCGGACATTAATAAGCCTTCTGAAAGCGAGTCCAATATATTCGCGAATAGGAGATGACGACCCGACAAAGCCCCTTTACGCAATACGCGAAGACATTCGGTAAGAGATATGATATCGAGGGATAAAGAAAGCATTCGGGTAACGATGTTGATTCTATCGGCGTAAATGCCCAAAAGCTATCCCCCCCCCCCGGTCCCTTAACTATCACCACCAGAGAGAGACAGAGAGAGAGAGACCAAATGCGTCCATCTGGGTTCAATCCCATTGGCAAGAGAGCAGAGAAGGAATTACAAATCAATCCAGGCAACCTGCAGTGTGCAATTATAATGAGAAACCCTAAACGATGAGTCATTATGTATCCGCTAGATGAGTCTGTCGCTCCTACCTTGCTTTTCCTGTTTGAATAAATCCCTTTTAGGAGATGTAAACTAGATCCACAATCTCGAACTTCAAATACACACACACACACACACACACACTATATATATATATATATATATATATATATATATATATATATATATATATATATATATATATATATATATATATATATATATATATATATATATATAAATTTCTGACACATCAGGTCGAACCCAGGTCTTTTAATTGAAAGACAAGACCGCTGCCAACCAAGCCACACAAGTCTTCTCATTAAATTGAAACACCTGGGTTCGATCCTAATGTGAGTCAGAAATTTATTTCTGTTCCACATGTGATTGTGTGCTGATTATTTACATATACAGTATATGTATGTGTAAATATATATATATATATATATATATATATATATATATATATATATATATATATATATATATATATATATATATATATATATATATACTGTATATATATAGCACTGGACAAACATGTAATTCATTACAATAAATATTGTAGCAGCCACAAGTTAAATCAAGACCCATCTTTCCTTAGTGTTAGGACGCGTCAGGAATCTTTGCAGTTTGTGAAGGAAATATTCCTTCATGTAATACTAACCCTACCCTAAACTTAATGTGGGTTAAAATAATATCACAATGTCTCCTATAAGTTTTCTGAATTTCTGATAGCCAATCGCTTTCAACAAAGTCCAAGACATTATGACATTTACATTAGTTTTCTGATCTTCCGATATTAAGCTATAAATATGCACAATGTTTATGAATAAGACAATTCAAAAATCCTTTAAATTTTCACATTAGCTGACAGCTTACTCGAAGAAAAATTATACATTTTAAGAGGTCCGAGCTTTTGTGCAAGAGGCCAACTCATTGTTTAAACCTCTGGAGAACAGGATTGGTCATCCAACATTTTGCATATGTTGCAAATCATCCTTTCGTGGCCTACTTGTAACATATGCTAGCCTGTACAAAGGTATGAAGAAACAGAATCACATAGATTTTCAGTTCTACGTTAAAGGACTTTACAGCTACAGATTTTGTGCCTGAGAAAATCTTGTTTACTAGCCGAAGCAAAATTCTATTTCCCCATGATGCAATAAATAGAAAACGGAATCATCCACAGAACTGGAATAAAACCAGTCAAAGGATTAAAGCAAATAAAAAAAACAACAGATTGAGAATATAACCCGCAAAATCTGACAGCGATTCAGACATTCCCAAACCGCTCATAAAATAATATATGGAAACCATGACAGGAAACTACGCGAGAACTAAATCCTGTTATAAAACTACTGTACAAGAAAAAAAGTTTTTTGACTCTTATCTGTAATCTCTTTTCCATTGTAAGTAAAAGGGAGGGTTAATCAAATTCACCTGAGATTAAGTTACCGGAGGAACGTTATTCTTCCCAAAACTTTCTCTGCCTCGCTGTTGCAATAATTGAATTGAAAGAGTGGCATCAATGGAGCATTCAGCAGGAAAAGTTTCGACTTTCGAAAAACATTTTGGAGATCGAAATGTGGTTTAGGGTACAGGGGATCTTAAAGTTTAATGCTGAAAGGTGGAAAAACTTATAATGGTGAAGATAATAATTAGTTTTTAAAATATGAAGGGTCAAACCACATTGCTTCGATTCATACATGGGGAATATATGGACTGATAGGAGACATCACTAACCTCGTTATAGCTCAAGTTTTAATATACAGTATTACGAGCATTGCGTTTTTAAGGAGATAAAAAACAATGCGTTACGAAAATTCCCTAAATAATAAGCGTGAATATGCTATGTCAAGCAAAATAGTGCAGTACTATTTCAATATTGCATTTTTCTTTTGTCATTCTATTTATTAATTCTTGACGCTGACTTCCTAAGGTCAGCGTTTGGAATATTACTCCCATATTCGACGCGTTTCATTCATTTCTCTCTGAAGCCCTACTGAAACAAAAGTAATTCTTTTAATCGAAAACTTACCCTAACACCTCTTCCCGAGAGCCTCTACCTCTGGCTGTTAAAAATTCCTGCAGTGCTTCTACAAGATAAAAGTCCATGTCAGAAAAAACAGTAATATATTTCACAACAAAGTAAATACCCGTACATGAGGTTTTCCATCAACTGGATTCATGGTTTTGCGATATGTTTTTTCTAAATGGCTGAGACAACTTTTTTGGCAATTACTTATCCAAAATCCTAAATGTACCTATAAACGTGACTCTCCCTCATGGGAATAAGAATCCCATCTAAAAGGAGTAATGTCCGTCACAGAGTAAAGGGTTCATTCTGAAAGTCATTACTTTAAGTAAACAAGCTGTGTTTTCAATAGGAAAATTACTGACTGAATATTAACACATTGTTTCTTTGGTACCCCGTCATTGCCCGTAATATACAAACACAGTGGCCGCAAATCACCTACATTACTGTCTATTATCAGGACCACCATCTGAATTAAAAAATAATCCAAATCGCTTCGCTCAAATCAAACAAAAACTTCGCTGCAAATGTTCGGAGCTAAAACTGCACACACACACATCAGTCCTGGCCTGTTAATATTTTCCACGGGAAATGTCGAAAACACGAGAGTCCTGTGTGCACAAATCCCCATTAGCGGACGGCATAATGGACTCTCGTATCAATACAGTACACCCTCATTGGCAATGCAAAAACTAGGTGAGGATTAAACCACCTATCAGGGGCTTCTCTATGAAAGAGCAGTTTACTCTTTTTAGATAAACAACGACGAGTTATTACCGGCGTAGATAAGTGTGCGTTTTACATTACATTTTTCGAAAAAAATGTGCTTTTTACATTAAATTTTCCGAAAAAAAAGTGTGCTTTTTGCATTATATTTTTCAAAAAAAAATGCACACAATAAAGAAGCAAAGTAGTATACCTCAAATAAAAATAGTTTAAAAATTAAATATTAAATTATTAACAGAAAATTGTGATTAAAAATGCCATAAAAATGGAAAGGAAACAAAGCCCCGTATCCATTCAGCTGATTTCCTGTGAAAAATTATTTGAAGTGATAGCGGTCTGGCTCCCCCTAAACATCAGTAATACATGGGCATTATATCTTTTTATGTGTTGCTGCTATTGAACTAGGCCCAGAGATTAGCGCAATCGCGGAGCACTTACACATATATATATATATATATATATATATATATATATATATATATATATATATATATATATATATATATATATATATATATATATATATATATATATATAAATATATATATAAATATATATATATATATATATATATATATATATTATATATATATAATATATATACATATATACATGTGTATTTATATACACATATATATACTGTATATAATATATATATATATATATATATATATATATATATATATATATATATATATATATATATATATATATATATATATGTATATATATATTATATAATATATATACATATATACAACTGCATATATACACATGTATAGGCTATCATACATATGTATATGTATGTGTATATAATTGTATATATAAATATATATGTGTGTGTGTAAATAAAGCACAATGTATATCCATATATCTATATACAGGGCAACGTCCAGTCCGTGCTCATCTCGAAGGCATCTTGTTCCAAGCTTTGAAACGGTGCGTCAAGCCCCTGGGATCGGGAGTCGTCGTCTGAACTCTCTCGCATACAGTGCTGAAGTCATATTTGGCGGTGTGGACAGTCTAGACTGTATGTAAACATTCTTAATAATAAAATACATTATTCATAGAAAACTACGCAGAGAGAATTTCATATTTCTTTACAGATTTCATGTCCCACAATAATTATTTTGAGGAAAGAAACACATGTTTTTGATATTTTTAAATCTTTTAAAACTTCATACGTATTTCTGGCAAAAATGGACAGAAATAAAATGGACAACAAAATTATACGACTTATTACAAAACGCAATATTATCTTTTTGCGACTCGGAACTTCCTTGAATGAGACTTTTACTGCCGCAGGCTGTCTGATTCCTTGAAATAACAGCAAATAAATTTCCTTAACAGAAAACACGCTGTTTTATATGATAATACATTTATAGTTAGTCTGTAGGCCGACCCCTGGCAATGGAACTGTGTACAAAGGCCACCTGGTTGATAGTCTTCAACTTTTATGCTCTTCTCATTCATTTTCCCCTTTCCTCGTGTTATTTTTAGTCAACCTTTGTGCCTCTCCTCACTCTTAATTCCTTACATCTGAGGGGGCATCAGAAGATTAAGACCTCCAGACATATTTAATTCTACATACACAGGGGCTATTTTTGCCCAAAGTCTAGTAAAAATGTAGATCCTTTGTAAGTCTAGTGTTAGAGCTGAAGGAGGCAATGGATTAATGTCTGAGACAGCTGTCGGCTAGGGAGTGAAGAAATATAGCGACATTGTGTCAGTTTCACTTTATCCCTCTAAGGCTTCAGCTTTGGAGATGCGCATTTGCACTTGAGTAAATAAAAAGAATTAAAAAGCATTGCCATCTCGGATGGAGATGCAATTAATTCAGTTATTTTTGCTAGGATTAACGGATAAATTCAACAAATTTTCTCAAGGTGATGAAATCTAGCATTCAAAACCTATTGAATGCAGATATAAAACTGAACCTACACAAATGTCAAATTCATCGATGGGGGCAAGGCAAAATCTCACAATGAAAACGTAAAATATTTCAACGAAAATGACACGTCCACCAATGAGATGATAAAATATCAAAAATTTTCCCCCTATGAAAATTCAACACATCAAGACGAAAGAAGAAAAAAGGCAAAATACAAAGCAACTCACAAATACAATCTTCAACAGCACATGACAACGGTCCTTCAAAATGACCTTCCGATATACCAATTCACCTGCAATCATGAGAACGGTAGGCCACATTCACAATCTGGAATAACTCAGACTTACTTCACCCATGACCGTATAGATAGTTATTTTCGAAATAATACAATAATAAAAATCAAATCACAAAAATTTACAACCAGAGCCTCAGATTTCAAGACCCGAATGAAGGCATCTTAATTCTCGAATAAGGAGACGCCGGCTGATTGTCAATGCCGGAGAACGTTTACGTCATTGAAAACGACCTTCAATCAGCACACGAATCACTCACCTTCCCCTGCCATTGAGAGATTCGACTGGCTCCGCCGCAGACCAATTAAAATTCATCTCCGTCTAATAATTACACAGCATGAACACATTCTGGTCACCGATAGTCTCTCTCCCACATCCCGCTGGCCAGTGGTGACCTCAAATACAGAGTATACGGGTGGAACGAGTTTTTGAAAATTTGTGGATATTAATCTGTTTAGAATATCTCCTTCAGCAAAGTCCCGAACTTAAAGCCTTGCAAAAAAATTTGATTAAGGTAAAAGTTATGTACCTACAATTCCATCTGTATGCAAGACTAAACATCTGTACCCTTCGGTATTGCTTAGACTGATATATATATATATATATATATATATATATATATATATATATATATATATATATATATATATATATATATATATATATATATATATATATATATATATATAAAAAGCTGAAGTGCACCATTTTAGTTCATGAAAACTAAGAACAACATGCAACAAATATCGTCCTGTACGATTTACTTTTGCCAGATATTTAAATATGACAAAAACTGATAATAACTACAGGTACTATGATGTGATCATTCAAGATTTAGATTTCTAAAACGTACAGCTTGATACTAAGGTGTTGGCATTTTCTACCTCCAGTTAACTACAAGACTGGTCACGAACATTTATATTTTTCATTTGTTACCCATTTTTTTTTATAAATAACATTGTTCACATTTACCAGATCTACAATTTTTCCCCTTTCCCTTAAAACTTTTCAAAACCTCATCTGGTATCAATCTTCCGAAGAAATTCTTTCCAAAGACCAATTCAAACACAAATTTCCGTAAGAGAAAAGTCAGAGTTGACCCTGCCATCAAAGTATATTCTTTGTGGAAAACAGTTTCACTTTTCCTGCAAGGGAACACTGAGCAAACAAACTGTATGAATTTTAAGAGCATAACAGTTTCAGACATCAGACGAGGTGTACGAAAACGTTTTTGAGTGAATAGGTGTCAAAGATGAAAGAAGACTTGCTCGCAAAAACCAGTGATGCGTTAAACGTCCAAAGGAAGGGAGGATACTTGTCTGAAACAGGTGTTTGGGACGTTCACATATACAGGTGAAATAAGTGAATGGGTTTTATAGATTAAATGGTGTTACAGATCAAATCTGTTAAATAGAAACACGTGTTTGGAATACGTAAACGGGTGAAATAAGTGAATGGGTTTTATAGATTAAATGGTGTTACAGATCAAATCTGTTAAATAGAAACAGGTGTTTGGGACGTTCACATATACAGGTGAAATAAGTGAATGGGTTTTATAGATTAAATGGTGTTACAGATCAAATCTGTTAAACAGAAACACGTGTTTGGGACGTTCACATATACAGGTGAAATAAGTGAATGGTTTTATATATTAAATGGTGTTACAGATCAAATCTGTTAAATAGAAACACGTGTTTGGGACGTTTACGTAAACAGATGAAATAAGTGAATGGGTTTTATAGTTTAAATGGTATTACAGATCAAATCTGTTAAACAGAAACAGGTGTTTGGGACGTTTACGTAAACAGATGAAATAAGTGAATGGATTTTATAGATTAAATGGTGTTACAAATCAAATCTATTAAATAGAAACAGATGTTTGGGACGTTCACATATACAGGTGAAATAAGTGAATGGGTTTTATAGATTAAATGGTGTTACAGATCAAATCTGTTAAATAGAAACACGTGTTTGGGACGTTCACATATACAGGTGAAATAAGTGAATGGGTTTTATAGATTAAATGGTGTTACAGATCAAATCTGTTAAACAGAAACACGTGTTTGGGACGTTCACATATACAGGTGAAATAAGTGAATGGTTTTATATATTAAATGGTGTTACAGATCAAATCTGTTAAATAGAAACACGTGTTTGGGACGTTTACGTAAACAGATGAAATAAGTGAATGGGTTTTATAGATTAAATGGTATTACAGATCAAATCTGTTAAACAGAAACAGGTGTTTGGGACGCTTACGTAAACAGGTGAAATAAGTAAATGGATTTTATAGATTAAATGGTGTTACAAATCAAATCTGTTAAATAGAAACAGATGTTTGGGACGTTCACATATACAGGAGAAATAAGTGAATGGGTTTTATAGATTAAATGGTGCTACAGATCAAATTTGTTAAATAGAAAACAGGTGTTTGGGACGTTTACGTAAACAGGTGAAATAAGTGAATTGGTTTTACAGATTAAATGGTGTTACAGATCAAATCTGTTAAATAGAAACACGTGTTTGGGACGTTTACGAAAACAGGTGAAATAAGTGAATGGATTTTATAGATTAAATGGTGTTACAAATCAAATCTGTTAAATAGAAACAGGTGTTTGGGATGCGTAAACGGGTGAAATAAGTGAATGGCTTTTATAGATTAAATGGTATTACAGATCAAATCTGTTAAATAGAAACAGGTGTTTGGGACGTTTACGTAAACAGGTCAAATAAGTGAATGGGGTTTATAAATTAAATGGTGGTACAGATTAAATCTGTTAAATAGAAACAGGTGTTTGGGACGTTTACGTAAACAGGTCAAATAAGTGAATGGGGTTTATAAATTAAATGGTGGTACAGATTAAATCTGTTAAATAGAAACAGGTGTTTGGGACGTTTACGTATACAGGTGAAATAGGTGAATGGGTTTTATACATTAAATGGTGTTACAGATTAAATGTCGAATAGAAACAGGTGTTTGAAAGGTTTACATATAAAGATGAAATAAGTGAATGGGTTTTATAGATACAATGGTGTTACATATAATATCTCCTATAACAGGATAAAAACGTTATGTAAAAACTAGCGATTAAAATAAGACTTTATGGCAGAGTGGCAGATTTTCTGTTAATTCCCAGGGTACATAATATTTGTAATGAAGTAATAATGTTCATAAATAACGGTGGAAGAACGGATGTAGGTACAAATATCCTGAACATAATAAGAGAACCTATAGTGCTTGACGCTCGCTCATCCGTAAAAAAACCAAGCAAAACTGAAATGGCCTCGTAGTTGCATGTCAATAATTCAAAGTAGAAAAAATAAACCATCGCATGGCTAAGCACATTCTTAATATTATCAATGCTGCTAATTCTTAACCTCGAATTTACGCGGTACAGATTGCGTGATTTGAAAAAGTGACACCTTTTATCATTCGTCGAGATTGGGTGCCGCAATCTAAAACAAAGCCGAATTGGCAGAGTTCATCAGTTTGTGTACCTACGCGAGTATGTGTTGTAAATAAGGGGGAGCCGTCACAAGTGGAACATGGAATGGCAAGACAAATAAATGACGAACAGGAGAGTTTCCAATCCTCACGTTTCGCTGGATGCTCTTGATTTGTGAAGCTGTGTGTATTATTTATATATATATGTATATATATATATGTATATTTATATATATATATATATAAAATTTCATGTATATATATATATATATATATATATATATATATATTTAAATATACATATAAACTTAACATAGGGAAAACCGTAAACAGTATTTCAGCTGATACTACTTCAGCCCAAATTACTAGCTATAAAATTAGGCAGTATGCACGGCATTCACATGCAAACACACACACATATGTGTATATATATATATGTGTGTGTATGTATATATATATATATATATATATATATATATATATATATATATATATATATAATTTATATATTTATATATATATATACACATACAAACAATATATATATATATATATATATATATATATATATATATATATATATATATATATACAAACATATATATATATATATATATATATATATATATATATATATATATATATATACAGTATATACACACGCGTATCATTAAGCCGTTTCCCCTAACATGCGGTAGCTCCTGAAAAACAAGATAATTACCACCCCTGATTCATACTTCAGTTTTCAAATAATGGATCATCACTTTGTGAAGTAAGCTTTTGCAACATTAACCACTATGTAATTCCACATTGTAGGCTCATCGGCATTACGATGAGCCGGCCCCCTCCCCATACAGACTGCCATTCACCCTTTGTCTTACAAGTACTTTCCCGTTCTTGAATATTGAGACTTTCATAATAAGAAGTTTTCCACTCCATCTAACAACAATCTTTATGTCTTACATTTCTCACCCTCTTAACTCATATATAAACACACACTATATATATATATATATATATATATATATATATATATATATATATATATATATATATATATATATAAATATATATATATATATATATATATATATATATATATAAATATATATATATATATATATATATATATATATATATATATATATATATATATATATATACAGAGAGAGAGAGAGAGAGAGAGAGAGAGAGAGAGAGAGAGAGAGAGTGAGAGA
>NC_089788.1:71447719-71525219 GCF_040412425.1 Macrobrachium rosenbergii | reverse complement strand
GGGGGGACAACATCAGTGGAATAAAGAAAACATTTCATATGTGTTTTCGCATAAAATGTGAAAGCAGTTTATCCATAACTAAGACTTAACCTACTTAAACTAGAATACCGTACTATGAAACATTATGGTAAAATTACCAGTACGGGGTTAGAACAAAGATTTTTTTACAAAATAAGGATGCTGATTCATTTTCTCTGTTCTTTAAAACGAATAATTAAACGATTATATGGATTCTTATATGGCTACACATGAAAATAAACGAAAAAAATACAAAAATGACTAAAAATAGCATTAATGATTAATAAAACGTTGGCTAACCTTCTACGAAGAAAATCCAAATACTTCGCACTGTAACTTTAAAACGCCTACTAAACAGAAGCAAAGAATTCCAAAAGATGAAATTAATAACAGGTAAGATGTAACACGCAAATGAGATTTAACTGTGTAAACATAATGAATTATAAATGAAGCTGATTTAAAAAAAAAATGTCAGTAAGAATCCGAGTAAAAAAATATTTTTTCGTTATTAGTGTACAGGAAGTAGCTCATCAGAAAAGGACACAGACAATAAAATTTCAACTACATGCCCTTGCAGGGAGACCACAGAGCTCAGGAGAGGCAAGTCCCATCTCACAACACAGAGCAAGAAGTTAGTGATATAGGAAGTCTCACGAAAACTGATCTACAAGTGAAAAAATTAGAAAAAAACCACGGCTATTTTTCACCGAAAATTGGACAGCGACGCAGAATTAGTGGTTAGTATTTATTGGTCCAACCAGGTACATAGCTACAATGACAGATGTGAGCGCATGCCTGTAATGGCAACCCAAGAACCAGATGGCTGAACTCCTCAGCAAGCTTGAAGTGATATTTACTGCGCTCTCGCGAGGACGACTGCTTAAGAAGCCAATTAAAAATCTTTTAGTTCAAGATGAGTTAGTTTCAGGCATAGAACGCACAAGGTTAGAAGCTACAACTAATTGGCCATTAACGACAAGTACTCGGCTATCAATGCACCTTCAGAAATCGTATCTCTAAAGATTTTTTGATAAAGGAGGAGCTTGTGGGAAGCAAGCGGACTGATTTTCCAATAGAAACACAGTCCTTAAAAGATACGTAGGCGAGACAGGGTGAAGCAATTAAATAAAATAAAAATCGAGATGAAGAAAAAGTAGACGCCATGAACGAGGTCGAGAACATGTAATCTCATTAAGTTACGAAAAACCGTATGTGTAGTATGTTCTCTTTTATTCGTCACTGAACATCAAATTCTCAAATGAGAGACCAATTGCAAGAACACAAGCCATTTTGCACTTAGCCATTTCAGTAAAGAATTCCGACATTCAAAAATTTATTGATCGGGGTCTCCGTCTCTTCAGTGGATCCTTGTTTCAAAATAGTGAACTATGAGTTTAATTTATGTTGTATACATTCGCACACTTCCGTTCGTGCTGACAAATTGTCAAGACGGGAGCGCTTGCCTTCAAGCATCGTTGGAGAAATGATTCAGCGGCTAACAAACAGCATGACATTCTTAAAAAAAGATGTTGCAAGATAATGGAAAGGTTCACCGACATTTTGCTTAGCTGTGCATCAGTTTGTCATACGGAACAATGAACAAATAAATCTTACGACTTGCATTCCTTCTTATGTGAGTTTTACAGTAATAAATTTACAAGACAACAAATGGAGGGTACATCGTGTCACTTCAAGTGAATGATATGAAACCGTAGATGAAAATATAACTGTGACTGCAAACCAGGCGTGGCCACTTAAGAAATACTGTTCAAGAACACACTAAAAGAGACCAGGCTATTTTTATGGAACTAAAGAACACACACATACACGAGCCATGTAATCACAATCCGTTACTGTTCTTAAACAGCAAACAGAAATGGACTTGTCGACCCATGACATTAAGACAAGTCGAAATAAAAGAAAGAGAGACAAGAATAAAATCTCCACCAAAGGAAAGCCTTGCTGACCAGACAAGAAAGACCGAGTGAATGGAGAAGTTAAACAAGGAACCAGTTCAAGGGTCTGAATGATCAGGAAGCCCTAGAAAGGCGAACAGGAATCATCAATTACCGAGCGATGTCAGGGAGGCATGAATAAGAGGATTTAACTAACGCAACTCCTGACGTGTTCTAGAAGTGAAAGAGTGCTGGAGACAATGCATTACCATCTTGGCACGTGTCTTCGTACCTGACACGTGTACTGGAATCTAATATTCATGAATGAAAATTTCTTTTTTAGTCTAAATGCAAGAATACACAAGACATATAAGGCAATAAAAAAAATATATATAATATATACACAAGACATTTTTAATACCCACACACACACACGATATATTTACATATATATAGATACATATATATACTCGTGTATATATATATATATATATATATATATATATATATATATATATATATATATATATATATATATATAAATATAATCTTCAATATCCTGATCAATACTGCACTGGCAAATACCAGCCATTATACACTCCTCCATTCTTCTCCATTCATGGCATATTTCACTCGTTAGTAATCTACATACATATATACATACATGCATACATATATATATATATATATATATATATATATATATATATATATATATATATATATATATATATATATATATATATATTTCATCATTATCCTTACGAATGAATGGCAACTTAGTTCATATCTCCCTAATACGACTGTGTGCGCCCCTACGTTTTACCAAATAAAAAAATTATAATCATTTTACGCCGGGAAATTTACCACACAAACGATTACGTAAATTCGCCGCGGTAGGTTTACAGTATGGGAATTAGACGAAGATAACCTCATCAGTAGTGAAATCTCTCTAAAGTTCAAACAACTACAGCGCTGATGTAGATACGCAGGAGTGAAATCATTGCACATAACCGTTTATTCTCCCTCCAGCTTTATGTACAGTATGCTTGTGTTGAAAATTCATTCCCTGAGGCAGTGTTAACTTTTAGGACATGAAATTAGTGACCAAGCAGAATTATTCTTTCACGCCGATACCCTGTTATTTGTTTTCTGTAAAAGAAAACTATTGCGCCGGCTTTGTATGTCCGTCCGCACTTTTTCTCTCTGCCCTCAGATCTTAAAAACTACAGAGGCTACAGGGCTGCAAATTGGCATGTTGATCATCCACATTCCGATCATCCACATTCCAATCATCACACACATAATAAATTGCAGCCCTCTAGCCTCAGTAGTTTTTATTTTATTTAAGCTCTAAGTTAGCCATAATCGTGCTTCTGGCAACGATATAGGATAGGCCACCAACGGGCAGTGGTTAAAGTTTCATGGGCCGCGGCTCATACATCATTATGCCGAGACCGCCTAAAGACAGATTTATTTTCGGTGGCCTTGATTATTTGCGGCTGTACAGAAACTCGACTGCACCGAAGAAACTTCGGCGCATTTTTTACTTGTTTTGTATTATTATTTCAACAATACTGATAAAAATTTAACACTCATCAGCATAAACTGTACTGTTTATCAATAAATTAATAAAAGAAAAAGAAATATTTGTTGCTCAGTCAGACTATCTTTTTTGTAATCGAACACCCGATCACTTATCGAATCATGAAAAGCAACTTCGCAGGAACTAAACAAACTCGATCTCCGTGAGGACAACCGGATTCTTATGTTCGGAGCGTTGAAAAGTTTTCATTAATGGTACTGAAATGAAAACAAATTCTAAACCAAAGGTAAGTGGTAATTACGCACATTGATAAATGAATGACTCATGATACCTTCAGTACTTACGACTGTGAAAATAGGAGTGACTGAACAGCTAGAGAAAGAGATACTGAATACAAATGAAAAGAAATACAAGGTTCTAAAGGGGAAGTTGGAAGAGAACCCCACAGCTGCACTAAACAGTTGGAGAGGTTAGACAGCAAGATGGAATAAAAGAAACGGGAATGGATGTAACGTGGGGCAAAAGGGACGCTGCCATCATCTTTTAGTAATGCCTACAGTGCTTCGCCAGAGGTCCACTGAGGGCGTTACTCCCCTTCGCTCAAAGTATGAGACAGTTCGGATAAAATTATGATTGATGCCATGACTTTCTTAATTGTAAGTTGACAAAGTAGACAATCGATCTCGTGTGTAAAAAGAAATTAAGTCCACAGAGAAGGGCTCTGATCATCCCTAATCATTGAGACGAAGGAAAATACGACATAAACTCTGGTTGGTAACTCAAACTTTTATTTTGTCCTTCTATTTTCCACCTCAGAAAAACGAATATACGGCGTAGACAGCGTCGGCAGCCCCTCGAATATAACCGAGTTCCTAGTCAAGAGCAATTTCTGAAACAGAAAATTTGCCCTGCAGCTTGTCGCCGAGTGCGGGAAAAAATGTGTTTATCCACCTGCTGTTTACCAAAACGTTGTTTTGTTTCCTCAACAGCTTTTTCCCCTTAGCATTCCACGTAATGCTCTTTATTCTCAACGGCTGTGTATCAACGTTGCCAGATGCTGAATCCTTTCACCTACATTAAAACTTGGGAAAATTTCAATGTTTTCCTTGTGATATTACTTTGTGTATTTTGGTAAAATAGCAAATACTTAACAAAGGAAATGCAGATTACGTTAAGTTAGGTTTGGCTTGCTTTGGTCTGTTTCATGAGGACCTAAGTGTTCAAGGTTATAAGACTGAATAGATGACTTCACTCTGAGGAAAGCAAGTCCGCAAAAACACCTGAATATACGTTAGATTTTTTAGTGATCTTGTACTGGAGTGTTCAACCATTTTTTTGTTCAGTTCAGAATGGGCTTCAAACCATCCATTTTTCCGTTTCCCTTCTTTGGCTTTTCATTTCACATAAAACTTCTCTGAGTTTTTATTGCTTTTAGTCGGCAACTGTGGAGTAGAAAAAGGCACTAACAGCCTGCAACCATGTAAACAAGATAATTTCTTCAGTTGCTAGCCGGCAGCAGTAGAGGCAAGACATTACTTGTTTACATATCACTTCCTTTCTTAAAATGTTAGCATGCTTTGGGATAAAGTTCTCAAATTTTATTGAAAACCTCAAATTTTATAGAAATGAAAATAAACAACTGCACCTTAGGTATATAAGTAGGAGCAGTAATATGCATTATTCAACATGCATTATTCATCAGCTGATCCCACAGTTCCTCAGCTATCTATACCTACCTCCCTACGTAAATACCTCGTCCCATAAGGATCCTCCCTCAAAACAAACACGGACGTGCCCCTACAGCCGCGCCAGTCTACCTTTGAGCAACCAATAAATTTCGTGAAACCTCGGAACAAAGACCATGCAGTATTGCATCAACTCCAAATAATACGATAAACCTGGAAATATACAGATTGTCTTGGGTCGTTGCATTTAGAAAGGGAAATACAAAATTGATGTCTATCTGCTACAACAATATCGTATGACTTCTTAACAGAATTTTGCATAAAGTCTTTTTCAAGGGAAAAAAAAAGTTCTCCCTAACTTAACAAACATGCCTCTCCAAGGAGAGTTTTCTTTCCTATTATTATTATTATTATTATTTATTATTATTATTATTATTATTATTATTATTATTATTATTATTATTATTATCATTATTATTATTATTATTATTATTACTGCGAAGATGAGCCCCATTCATATGGGGCCACTAACTTGCATTACAAGCTTCCAAAGAATATGGTGTTCATTAGGAAGGAGAGGAGGTAAAGGGAAATACAGAAAGAAGAAATCTCACTAATTAAAAAAGAAAAAATCAATAAATTATTAAACAGATGATAATGTGCGTAAATGCAAGGAGAATAGTATTAGGGTAGTAATGCATTGCATCTTCGCTTGAACGTTTCAAGTTCCAATTGCACAACATCCACAAGGAGACTATTCCACAGTCCAACGGTCTAATTACCCGGAAATTCGAACGAGTTGGCACACAAGCAGGCCAATGATGATATTTATCTCAAAGCCTTCTAAACAGAGACAACCTCCCAGAAAGCACATGCATCTCGCTGGTTACATTGCTGGAATTGAGAGCGCTACTAATTCTGGGTTCCAGATTGTCTTACCTTCCTTCACCAACGTTGCCAAATTGTGAATAATTCAACTTCTCAAAAATTGCTTATCTTAATTTTCCAAGAAAGCGCTGAAACACGAAATGCTCCAGCATCCAATATTGCTTTGAGTGATACTTAAACCAATACCCCTTTTCTCTGGTATTTTAATCTTCCTGTTAAATAATTCTAAATTTCCATTATACATCTGTTCACAGATTCGTTTATAAAAAAAAAAAGTGCATGCCTTTAGAAAAACATATTAAGGGCCATAGAGAAAATTTTTTTTTTTTTACTTTTACTTGTGATCCACATTTGCAAAAAATGTTAGAAAAGGAGTAATTCTGTAAGATAAATAACAATATTCACAGACTGCCTTTCTTAGTCATCTTCATCTTCGGGATAAAAGACACAGTTCCTCAGTCAGCTCTTTGAAATAGCTATTTAAAATCAGTATCTGAAAAAATCATTCAAATAAATAAAACGAACCTCAAAATGTCACGTGACACAGTTAAGAGTGAGATGCTTATTTCTACTGTTCAAAAATGATCATCATTTTGACTATAATTTACTGTTAAAATTAAAATCCTTGTTATCGGGACCTGTCTATGACACTACGCTACTTCAGTATTCCATAAAAAAAGCATTTATCAGATGTGTCTTTGTTGCTTTATTATAAATAAAGTATTCTATAATCATTTATTTATTCCAAAAGAAGATTAGATTTAATGTTCTAGTATCTAATTTCATAAAATCCGCTGTATTTTTTAGCTATCGTATTCTTGGAATGCCTGGCATGCCACGGAGCGGGTGGCTTCTAATTAGCCTGAAAAATCCTCAAGGCCTCTCGGCAAAAATCTCTTCTTATCTTAATTGAAATTTACGGCGGGTAAAAATACAAAACCTTTACATTGCATCGATGACATTATCCAGCCAAAGTTTCGGACAGTTGGCTCTAGTACTCCAAGGGCCCCCAAAAGTTTCGAGATTTTTCAGAGGGGTTTCTAAATTTTTCATTAAGGTTCACTGGAATTTTGTAATATTGCACCCAAATGCATTATGTTACATTAAGTAAATCATAAGAAAGATTTTTTAGTGGTTAGTTTTGAGAAAACTATATGAAATAGATCCCTTTCCTTGTAGCACTGGTTTTAATTCATAGCATGCTTCCTTACATATATACATATACATACATACATACATACATATATATGTATGTATATATATAAATATTAATATTATCTATATATATATGTTTATATACGATATATATATATATATATATATATATATATATATATATATATATATATATATATATATATATATATATATATAGAAATGAACACATGGGAAAGTGTTTCACAGAAATAAATCACTGACTCACAACGGGATCGAACCCAGTTCTTCCGAGTGAGTCCAGGATATTAGCAATTCGGACGCAAATGCCCTGGACTCTCACTAGAAAAATCGGGGTTCGGTCCCGTTGAGTCAGTAATTTATAAATATATACAGTATATATATATATGTGTGTGTATACATACACATATACATACATACACATATATGTGTGTGTAGGTATATGTGTGTGTGTGTGTGTAAAGAACCTTTGGACATTTAGAATGAAAAGCTACATGCAAATTTAGCGATTTAACTGGTGAATGATCTGATAGTTGCAATGATTCGAAAATAATCATTTTGATTTTTGGATCAATAAATTACTGCTTCTTATCCAATTTCAGGCGTGTTTTATAACATCTTGTGTTTTCTGAGTCAGCTCTTCACCCTTTTATTCTGTAATTTCCCGAAAGACTCCTCCACGCCTTCCCTTTGATTCACGATCCCACTTCTAATTGGCTATTCCTGTCCCGTGAAAGCACCATTAACAAACTTGGCCTATTAAACGATCTTTTACTGCCACTGATTGGTAGGAAGATGTATGTCTTCAGTGATAGTTATCTCAAGCGCCTTTATGGTCGTATGTGTTCTTTTAAAAATCCCCCCCCCCAAAAAAAAAAATAGCATTTCATTAACCGTTTCAAACGTATGCTAAATTTACAACTTTAGTGTGGTTGTTGCTTTAGTTCTTGAAATATATCTCTGATACCAAGTGCTGATTTTCTTAATAGGATGAAAAAGATACTGCCATAACACTAGTGAAGTCCTAGTTCAATTTTACATTCAATACAAAACGATGAAAAATAGTCATAAATCTATTGATAAAATCTTCATAAAAGAAAATTTAATCCCAACGTATTTTCACTTTAAAAGTACAGCCATCTAAGAACGAGTCAACGGATAACCAGTCTTGAAAATTAATATATCTAACTCCCATATACATACATACATACACACACATACATACATACATAAAATTCATAATACGGCTTCTCACAATGGAAAATAAAACAAGTACCTACAAGAACTAAGTCAGTCATTTAATATCCTTAATATATTTATGATAGCAGGTTACCCTGAAGCTCTTGAAATACCGTAGGCGTTTAAATAAAAGGAAGAATGACCAAGGTATGAAGTCCGATTAACTAAGTCATTTCCAGACTATTTTTGATGCACCCTTTGAGTAACATTTGGGAAGTATAGCAAACTTTTATAGTCCTATGCATGTTAACGACATATGTAAAAACTTTAAATATGTGTCAGATAACACGAAGTTTACGAAAATATCATGAAGGTTTAATATTGCAGAGAACGAACACACTGAACCATATAGGCCTATAACCAGAACTGATAAACAAAACAACGATGTTCTATGTACACTATAATGACCCGTAGAAGTTTTGGACAATTCCCGCCCCACAAAACTGACCTTTTGCACCCAAGGCATTATTGAATTTTTACTCTAAAATACATTTTAAAATTAGGTTTTGAAAATTCGTTATGCACTCAAACACATATATATGTATAAATATTTACATTATACATATTTATAAAGTGTATGTATACAAATATATATATATGTACATATATACACACACACACACACACACACACATATATATATATATATATATATATATATATATATATATATATATATATATATATATATATATATATATATATATATATATATATATATATATATATGCTGCCTCGACAGAAAGGCCAATTACATTCACTGTCTGTTTTAAAAGACTCTTGAATGTCAAATTCTCGAAAACAATACCTAAGCAATATCTAGAAATAAGACTCATCCAACAGGATCACTTCCCAGTATCCACTCACTGCAGTCAATTTCGAAAATATAAAAACCCTCCAGTGCTCTTCCTTCACATTAGAATTTTTCCAGGAAAACGAAACTATTGGATTATGTTACCAATGGACAATGTGAACTTCACGTCACCGTTCACTACATACTGAAGCTCCTGACACTTTCCTTTATAATCACCTCTTGACACTTTCCTTTGTAATCACAGTTCTTTCGTGAAATGCATTTAGTACTTATAACAAATATGTATATTTTCTAATCATGCCTAACCTTTTTAAATGAACAAAAACGAATCATCTTATATATTCGCTTTAGAATACTTTCAGAAATGATGGCTGTGTCAAGTTCTTTCACCCTTTTAACTGTCCAATATCTACTTAATCCGAGGCAAGCAAATGCTAGTCATCATTCAATTTTTCTACTAAGTACTACCTCGGACATTTCCCCGAAACCTATTTTTGGTAAACCTGATCAAAGTTTTATACTGGAATGTACGGAAAACTTCTGTGAGCCTCCAATTGAACTCTGGCAGCCCCGTGAAATTGTCGTCGGGTGCCAGGTTTCATGAATGTATTTTGCTCCTTAAAGAATGAAAACTTTTACAGAAAGGGTAATGTTGCGTTGCAACGACATTTAGAAGCGAAACGAATATTCCTTATTTATCCCCTTTGCTTTGACCTCGAAAAAACAATACACGTCAATTCTGTACTCTTATTGTACAGCCAAATTAGCCTGTTTTGGGAAGGGGCAGGAAATCGAGATGGTAGGTGTTTATTATTTGATATTTTAGTAGATTTTGGTGAGTTAGGAGAAAATTGTGCCCAGGGAATGACTAGGGGCAAGACAGATAATGCGAACACCATAATAGATATAGAATAATGGATAGTTTTGATTATGATTTTTTATTCTGATTCTGAGTGACAGCGGAGTGGGGTTAAATAAGTGAAGTTGATGAAAGCAGCCTCGTTTTTAGATAGAAGTCCTTGTATTTTTTTTTATAAATTGTAATATAACTTGTTACATAAAAACATATGCAATCTACCTGAATATTTGTCAATACGCTAGTGGGAAAACAAATGATAAACTATATATAAACGTACAGTATGTATATATATATATATATATATATATATATATATATATATATATATATATATATATATATATATATATATTGCATATATCAAGCTCCCAAACTGGTGAATGAATGTATGTATGTATGTATGTTAAAGTTACTCAAGGAGATAAAGAGGTATTAAAGGCTTTCCCCAAAATTATTCCCGACACTCAAAAGTGAATAATGCTTCATCAAGAGACTGGGTGACGTTTGGAGGACTTTGAAGCGGCTTTGCAAATCAACATGACGACAAGCATGTGTTGTTTTATTAATTCTTTCAGAGTGAAGTTAAAGAAGTGACGTGTCTGCCTACGACAAACTAATAGGAATCTGGGAAAAGGAAAACCATAATGTCTCTCATCTATTTTTGACACTCTCTCTCTCTCTCTCTCTCTCTCTCTCTCTCTCTCTCTCTCTCTCTCTCTCATCCAATAGCGAAGCCAGGAAGGGAGAAACGAGAGGAGACGAAAATGATCTTGTTTTCAATCACGTGGCCTGGGATACGCTGCTAAGGTGGAAGAAATTTCATTGCATCTTTATTAGATGAGGGCCAAGAAAACAAAGTTAACCGGCTGATAATTAAATCCTCCCGCTAAACCCATTAAATTTCAATTTGATACATGCCTCTGCATTCTCTACTTATAACATTGCGCTTCCAGCTGGTTGCGCGTTCGGGAAAATAGCTTATTTCTAGACACGAATCACATTCCGTGACCATCCTCTGAAAAAATATAACACTTTCAGAGCTACGAAATTGAAATAAATACCTAAAATACCCTAATTACGCAGCATACATTTGCTAGAAAACTGCCGATCTCTCTCCTATTTCCACCCTTCAAAATTATTTTCGTGACCTGATATAAGAGACAATGACGCAAGGCGCTTGGCTGTTTTGGAAGGCCATGACACTTCACGTCCCCCTTGCTCAGGAGACCTAAATTAAAACAGCTGCACTAGGAGGTACAATTTTTCACCCTCTTGCTATTTTCCAGTTGAAACATCATTCCTAAGTATTCTACGCCTACGCGCTCCTCCTGCCTTTATGGTTAACAAACACCAGTGTGTCTTTTTCTGCACAACGAAGACTTTCCCTCACTCAGAAAATATGTGCAATTAAAGGTCATATAATTAAGACTAATAAGAAATACGAAAAAGTGGGCTACGTTTTACCTTTTACAATTAATTCAAAAAAATATGCCAATTACGAGATACTTCCAGAGAATACGGTGTTCATTAGGAAGAAGTAAGAGTGAGAGGAGATAAATTAGTATCTCCGTAATTCAGATGAAGAAAATCCAGAAAGCAATACCTGAACATTGCAAGTATAAATATGTTAAAAAGGTTTACTGCAGTTTATTTCCAATGATCAAAATTGTCTCAATTATCCATCACCTTACACTGCACAGTGGTGGAGCATTAATAACCTTCATAAGAGACAAATGAAAAAGAAATGATACAAGCTTGAGCTCAAGGATCGAACAAAAATGTCCTTTACTTCAACGCCAGCTGAGACTTTTCCCATCTCTCCTTCCACTGCTGTGTATCTATCTTTCTTTACGTTTGTGAGGTTTCCACTTGCTTTTAAGAGGCCCACACACATTATGATCAAAATTCTATGAATTACGTTTAAAATTAGGATAACTTTTCTGTCTTCGTAAAGAGCTTCGTATCACTAAAGAGACATCTACAAATTTCATCGAATTTTTTATTTACGTGACATAATCCTACCTCAGCGCCAACAGCAAAAATTCATAGTAATCTATTATATCTCTCGTACAGCGCTCTTTCACCCTTCAGCAGAGGTTGAATTAATTCTTTATAACGCGTGGTCTGTACTTAGACATAAGTACATACATACACACACACATAATGTATAAATATATATATATATATATATATATATATATATATATATATATATATATATATATATACATACATACATACATTATATATTTATATACATGTATATATATATATATAATTATATATATATATATATATATATATATATATATATATATATATATATATATATATATATATATATATATATATATATATATATGCACACATGCGTGACCATACTGCCCTCGTCTTAAGACACTAGCTGAGTTAAAAAAAGTAGAAAGAAGATAAAAACACGAAAGCACAATAGGAATGTTAAGACGGAGAAAGGAACCAGGGTCTCCGAAAAGGTAGAAGGATTTGGAAAACGTAGGCAACATGAAAACTAGGAGAGGATACTACACTACATTTAATCTAGAGGCAGAGGGACAGGGACAATGTTTTAACCGACATATTTGGGAGTAAACAACTGGTGTACCATAAAATACTGTTTGGCCGGATGGTATGCAGTATGCGGGAGAATATTCACCACTGTTTGAGCACGTGGGTAAAAATACCAGCAACCACCCCCTCAACCATCCATGTAGGTGTACAAACACATGCATATTTACTCTTCCACTTTGTGTGTGTGTGTGTGTGTGTGTGTGTGTGTGCGGGGGCGGCCCGAAAGAAAATGAACTTGCGGGAATACCTGAGACGAAGAAAGTTTTCGTCCATTTTCTTCCCTCTTTTGAAATATTTGTCTCAATTGCTCTTCAGCAAAGATCCTTTGAAATAAGTTGCAAAATCCAAGAAAGCGCTTTCTAAAAGGGGACGTGAGGAAAGAAGCGACGTCCTGCATTCACTCAAAGAGAAAACTTTTGATACTTCTACGCTCAGAATGCATAATACATCTTAAATGGCTTGTCACGAGTTGAAAGGGCGAGCAGAGAAAAGATGAGCTCCAGAACCTCTTCAACGCAGCAACTTTATTTCTCGCTGCAATTCCCTCGGTGATAAATGCAAGGATTTCAGTCGGTTAATTTCACCCAAACGGCTTCACAAACACGACTGTTTGCTCTCTGCAAAGTAATTGACGTGTTTTCTTTGGTGAGGCTAAAAAAACATTACGATAAGGTATTTCTTCCGCCATATACCCCTCTATTACGTGCAGGCAAAAAGTCACTAGGATGCAGAAGCTTTTTAAGTTGTTTTAACACAAGGGCATTTTTATCCAAGACTAAAACCATGGCAACCCATAGCACCAAGAACTCTCACAGGCACTATATACAGTGTAAGGAATGTGTTAGTTACACTGATGGAAATATCACTTACAGTTTCCTTTTTGCGGTTCTAAAACAACAACAAATTTTCTCCATGCTAAAGCTGCCAACCTGGGAGACTGACTTTATCTGCATGTGGTAATTTGTTTTGTCTGTAGGGAAGAATCCTCCACATCCTCAGTAAGTCCCCTTGTGCTACCCCGCTTTGGAATTATCTGCCCATTTAATAAAATATTTTAGTCTTCTATAAAAGAAAACTACTTTGTCTGTCCGTCCGCACTTTTTCTGTCCGCCTCCAGATCTTAAAAACTACTGAGGCTACAGGGCTGCAAATTGGTATGTTGATCATCCACACTCCAACCATCAAACATACCAAACTGCAGCCCTCTAGCCTTAGCAGTCTTTATTGTATTTAAGGTTAAAGCTAGCCATAAGGGTGCGTCTGGCAACGATATAGGATAGGCTACCATCGGGTCGTGGTTAAAATTTCACGGGCCGCGGCTCATACAGCATTATACCGAGACCACCGAAAGCTAGATCTATTCTCGGTGGCCTTGATTATACGCTACAGCGGCTGTACAGAAAACTCTATTGCGCCGAAGAAACTTCGGCGCATTATTTACTTGCTTTCTGTAGTTAGACTCCGCCATCCACTTCCCTACTAAATCAAATATTCTCGTATCATGTGAACCTGGAACCACCAAAGCCTCAAAAAATTTAAGTTTAACGCTACTGAAGACCTAGCTCATACCTTCTAAGTTCGCTTGTCTCATTACTTAATAAGGGTTCTCCTTTACTTGAGAATTTAGCTCGTTTAGCTAACACTATGAGTAACTGCACCGAGACCTTCCTAGACTTTCTACTGTTTGCATTAACGTAATATTGTATACGCTTTTAACCCGTACTTAACATTAATTTTCCAAGCCATGGAATTCCAATCCTAATTCTAATAGGACAACAAAATTACATAGAAGTCTAGTAATTACCCCTCCAGTCACAATCATGTCTATTCTTCTTCACAAAATATCCTGAGTAAATTTTATTTTCACAAATGAACGAAATGCCACGGTCACAATACACGAGACGAGACAAGACGATCAAGCCATAAAACAACCACAAAGAGTAAAGGGAAAGAGGTTAACCGTCATAAAACAACCTCAAAGAGTAAAGGGAAAGAGGTTAACCGTCATTAAAACAACCTCAAAGAGTAAAGGGAAAGAGGTTAACCGTCATTAAAACAACCTCAAAGAGTAAAGGGAAAGAGGTTAACCGTCATTAAAACAACCTCAAAGAGTAAAGGGAAAGAGGTTAACCGTCATTAAAACAACCTCAAAGAGTAAAGGGAAAGAGGTTAGCCGTCATTAAAACAACCTCAAAGAGTAAAGGGAAAGAGGTTAACCATCATTAAAACAACCTCAAAGAGTAAAGGGAAAGAGGTTAACCGTCATTGAAACAACCTCAAAGAGTAAAGGGAAAGAGGTTAACCGCCATTAAAACAACCTCAAAGAGTAAAGGGAAAGAGGTTAACCGTCATTAAAACAACCTCAAAGAGTAAAGGGAAAGAGGTTAACCGTCATTAAAACAACCTCAAAGAGTAAAGGGAAAGAGGTTAACCGTCATTGAAACAACCTCAAAGAGTAAAGGGAAAGAGGTTAACCGTCATTAAAACAACCTCAAAGAGTAAAGGGAAAGAGGTTAACCGTCATAAAACAACCTCAAAGAGCAAAGGGAAAGAGGTTAACCGTCATAAAACAACCTGAAAGAGTAAAGGGAAAGAGGTTAACCGTCATTAAAACAACCTCAAAGAGTAAAGGGAAAGAGGTTAACCGTCATAAAACAACCTCAAAGAGCAAAGGGAAAGAGGTTAACCGTCATAAAACAACCTGAAAGAGTAAAGGGAAAGAGGTTAACCGTCATTAAAACAACCTCAAAGAGTAAAGGGAAAGAGGTTAACCGTCATTAAAACAACCTCAAAGAGTAAAGGGAAAGAGGTTAACCATCATTAAAACAACCTCAAAGAGTAAAGGGAAAGAGGTTAACCGTCATTAAAACAACCTCAAAGAGTAAAGGGAAAGAGGTTAACCGTCATTGAAACAACCTCAAAGAGTAAAGGGAAAGAGGTTAACCGTCATTGAAACAACCTCAAAGAATAAAGGGAAAGAGGTTAACTGCCATTAAAACAACCTCAAAGAGTAAAGGGAAAGAGGTTAACCGTCATAAAACAACCTCAAAGAGCAAAGAAAAAGAGGTTAACCGTCATAAAACAACCTGAAAGAGTAAAGGGAAAGAGGTTAACCGTCATTAAAACAACCTCAAAGAGTAAAGGGAAAGAGGTTAACCGTCATTAAAACAACCTCAAAGAGTAAAGGGAAAGAGGTTAACCGTCATTAAAACAACCTCAAAGAGTAAAGGGAAAGAGGTTAACCGTCATAAAACAACCTCAAAGAGTAAAGGGAAAGAGGTTAACCGTCATTAAAACAACCTCAAAGAGTAAAGGGAAAGAGGTTAACCATCATTAAAACAACCTCAAAGAGTAAAGGGAAAGAGGTTAACCGTCATTAAAACAACCTCAAAGAGTAAAGGGAAAGAGGTTAACCGTCATAAAACAACCTCAAAGAGTAAAGGGAAAGAGGTTAACCGTCATAAAACAACCTCAAAGAGTAAAGGGAAAGAGGTTAACCGTCATAAAACAACCTCAAAGAGTAAAGGGGGAGAGATTATTTGAGATACCAAACATAATCGTACAGGAAGATGGGTAAGGTAGGCAAGAGGAAAATGAAATAGGAAAAAAAGGCAGGTAACGAAAAAATGGCCAGGTGTGCAAAAATTCTATTGGCAATACAGAACTGAGAGTTTTGACTGAAAGAGGCTCTGTGAACCAAGTATGTGTAACGAAACAGTTCCTTGAGAAGTTTGAAAGTAAAGATGAAACTGTACATGGCACACATGGACAAAGAAAAAACTAATGATGATTCGATCAATAGGCAATGTTACTAAGAGTGGACAGAAGTTTTTATGATGGTAACAGAGTATTTTTTAATATGGAGATGGGAGAATGACACTAGTGCAAAAGTGGATAAGACAAATTATTATGCGTTATGGACAGGGTAATTAGAGAAGTTCAAAGGGTGGAATAACAAAACGAGTTGCGAACGTAGGATTGAAATATACGTGTATATATATATATATATATATATATATATATATATATATATATATATATATATATATATATATATATATATATATATATATATATATATATATATATATATATATATATATATACATATACACATACACACACACACACATATATATATATATATATATATATATATATATATATATATATATATATATATATATATTCTTCACCCACACACACACACATATATATATATATATATGTATATGTATATGTATATTATATACATTATATATATAAATGGAGCGTGTGCATGTGTGTGCACGAGCGCTCACCATAATCACTCTTACCGTCATCAATATTACATTTAAATGAATGAGAAATTCCCTGTCTAGAACAACCCACCGCAATATATGAAACGCCTCCTGCAGAATCAAATTAATGTCGGACGAATCTCAAACACGGTCTAAGCACTCTCGCAGAAAGAAGACACAGGATAACGCAGCTTCAACATGAGAGCCGCGGAACCTCAAAAATATTGACAGTGATTAAACGGGCGCGTAATTCGTCTGCCTCTTGCGCCCCCGAAGACTCATCAAAAAAGTAATCACTGGCCAGTCTCCTGCAATCTGTGCTTTTCATGTATCCGGACGGATTACTGGCTAGATAAACCGTTCCCTCCCGAATTTTGCTCTTAAGAAGAGTTTTCGTTCGGCGCAGATGAAGTCTTTTCAGCAATTTTGAAGTATACAATTCGTAACTGATAAAAATTCTATACAATCCAGTTGTCATTATGTCAACTATGTTTAAAATATATTTTTTTAATAACGCCGTGAATCATGTCAGTCTTTTGCCCCTCTATAATATTCATTCAGCCGCTTCTATGATATTAATTCTTACGATGAAAAATGAAAGCTACATTTAAGAATGAACAAAAATAAAAAATAAATTATCCCAGAAAGAAGAGCAATGTGTGCAGTCATCACACCAGCTTTGTTCTAATAATTTGGGAGTCTTAAAGTTCAAGGATAAATTATTATTATTTTCATTGTATCTAATATTTATCGAGACGTTGGTAAAAATCGAGTCATATAATTACTTATTGTTTGGTGAAGTTTTAGATAAATCATTAAACTGTATTGGTAACTGTTAGTTATTCTCATCGTCAGCATAAGGCCATAATATAGTCAAGTATTTATATTTTTCTTCATAATCTTATGTAAAAAAACAAAATTCAATTTCAGAATTTCGAGACAGCCATTATCTCAAGAGGTAACAAAACATATGAATATTTAAAAAAGCTAAAAAGATCATTTCCCCGAAATCATCGACAATGCAGTGATAAATGTGAGCTCGGATTAACTGATAAGAGAAAGTCTTGCTCTTTGGAAATTATACTGAGCAATATTTTATCCTTTATTTCCTGTCGTTGAACGAGTTTCTTAAAATGAATGAAAAACGAAATGCAAACATATATATATATATATATATATATATATATATATATATATATATATATATATATATATATATATATATGAAATCTATTTTTTATATATTATATAAATAATCATATATGAAATTTATTGCAAATGCTTAACCACCTCCAAATTGTTCTGTGTTGCCTTTACGATAAAACATGAGATATGTTGCAATTATCATTTTAAAAAACAGAATGGACCGTTGCGAAAGGAACTAGGGATCTGGAAGCACAAGGCCTCGACAAATAGATCAGGCACGTGTTGTTTTTAAGGGTCCGTCTCCTCTTAATTCAAACCTGTTTTTACACAAGCTATAAGATTCTTCACTTATGGTCCTCCAGGTGTCACGGACTCATTGACAGTGCAAGAGTCAAATAATCATTAATCTGACATTTTTGGGCAGGAAGGCGAGAACGCTGTCAACTTTGATGCACAGCCTCAAATTCCTCACAATAAGTTGCTTATGAAGAATAATTTGCAATTACTTAGGTGGAGCTGTTTGGGGCGGAATTGGCACATATATAGAATGTAAAAACCAGCGGTTGAGTAGAAAGTTTCAGATAATTGCTTTTCTCAGTCATTAAGCATCTATAATATTTACATATTAAAACAAATGTTAAAATACATGCAATCAATGTCATGATGAATTTTCATTAAGAATCACAAATACGAAATATAAATAGTCCAGATTTATATAAAACTTTCAATGCAAAGAGAAATACTCAAAAGTTTTGAAAACTCGACTGGCTTACCTTTGCTGGGATGACTGCCTAATAACGGAAAATTTAATATTTGTATCCGAAACTGCTGGAATGAACTAAAAGATATTTTTGAAATAAACAAATGTTTTTATCTATCTTACGTATATCTGTTTATGTGTGTGTGTGTGTGCGTGTGTGTGTGTGTGTGTGTGTGTGTAAGACTTGCGAAGATAACATAAGGGATAAACTAAAGCGAGATGCCTACATCCAGTATCCATCCTGAATCTGGTAGCGGGGCGTAAACGCCCAAAGCTGCTAATTAATGATAGCAAACAGACACCTTTGGCTAAAGCTATTAATCCATTCGCAAAATACCCCGGAGATTGATTAACAGTCTCTATATAACCGCAATTTGTCAGCGTGGATGATGGCTGTGAAATCGAGGTCCATCCATCATATCAAAACATAATAACATGAGTTCACCCAGTTTCCTCAAAATCTGCCGAGTCCAAGATTTAATCTCCAAGCTAGGATAAGATCTATCGCACGCATTTAAACAGAAATTATTTAAACATGTGCATCAAAAGAAGCCTTGTTTATCTGGGGAAATTAAACGAAAAGATGAAAATAATACACGATGCACAAACATACCATGGGAAAGTGCGTGTCTTCGCCAGTGTGGCGAGTTAACCCAATTCAGACCCCTTCCTTTGAACTGTTTTTAGGCCCAGTCGAAATTACCTAAGTTCGAACACAATATTTCCCTCTTCGTATCGTTATATTAGGTACTCTGATTTAAAGATATGAAGGTATATAAGTAGACCCCTAAAAATTATAAGTCCTAAAGCTTCCTGTGTTCTAAAGATTACAAGAATCGTAAATAAAACCTAATTCGGTGCGATCTAAGGCTCCAGTACTTTATATTGTACATAGTTCTTTCTCCTTTTAGAGAACAATAGCTTGGGGCGCCTGTGTCACTGTCGGTATCGTTCACCTTTTCAATATAAGATAAAAATCTCTGTTTTCGAGCCACAGAATCTTCTGGACATTTGTAGATAAAATTCCCCTGGACCACGGATAAAGCTGAGCAAGAAAACGGACCCACTCTTAACTTTTCTTTTGCATTGAGAACCCACAAGGACCAGAGGGCCAGAGTAATGATTTCATATATAACGGCCTTGGAAATAACGCTACATGAAACAAGGCTTAACAGCTCTCAAAAATCTGTTTATCTCTACATCTTCAAAAGGATGAAAAAGAGAAAATAACAACTCCAGAGGTCTGTTAATGTCTCTCTGGAGAAGGAAAACCCTTAAAAGAAATACTGTTTTCTAGACATCGGCAGAGGCCAGCAGTATCTATCGAAACCCAGACATTATTATTATTATTATTATTATTATTATTATTATTATTATTATTATTATTATTATTATTATTCTGAGAAAGTTTTAATCATCACTTCCTGACTAGCCAAAATATTATATATATATATATATATATATATATATATATATATATATATATATATATATATATATATATATATATATATATATATATTTTTGTATTACCACGTGTTTTTACATTAAAAATTCATAATTATAATCATCACCTCCAACACCGTGCGAAGTCGAGGGCCTCTGTGAATTTCCCCAGTCCTGTCATTTTTGTGCTTCCACTTACACCAATCTCCACCCATCTCCAGCTTCCTGGCTCATAGTTTCCATCCGAGTAGGTCTGGGTTATCCAATTCTCCTGGTACCCTCAGGGGGGTCCAGCTGACATCACGCGCTATTCTCACTGGGGTGGTGCAGAAAGCACGTCCAAGAATTTCCATATCCCTCTTGTAGTGAATTCTCTTAAAAAGTCTAGATGACACCTAGATAACAATATCCACGCGACTCTTCAATTCTGATTTCAAATCTTGACATTCAATTTGCTTTCTAATAACCTGAAGATGGTGGCTATCGATGTCAAGTCGAATTAATCAATTACTAACCACGGCAAGAAAATGTACTTTTTGATGAACACAGTTCTACAAAACCCTTTCCATTTAATCATGAAACAGAAATTCATGAATTCCCTAACTAAATAGTGGGATTTTGACTTTTAATATTACTGTAACTTCAACGAGTGAGATATACTCTAGGAAAGATTATGCATTATTTACATGTTAGGCAAAAGGGTGAGAGAGGGCAGACAAGGAATACCCATCTTGACTCTTAGATGGGTCCGGATCTAGGAGGCTCCAAGCGTTCAGTTATCAGATACAAGCTGCTGTGCATCTAGTGATAGTAACTAGTAGGAAATGCGTCTCAGGATTACTGGTAAAAAGTCTTACAACTCAAAAGCCAATGATAAAGACTGACTCTACACAACAGTTGTGATTTTAAGCCCCTCGGTAGTGTTGTGGCTGATGAGGTGTAAATCTACGATCTATCACGAAAAAAATATAAATAAAATCCTCAAAAAAGCTGCAAAGAAAACAGAACATGAGAACAACACAGAGCTACAGCAAGGTTAAATGACCTTTTTGAGCTTACCTACTGAACGTTCAAAGTGAGAAAAATGCCGCTAATGAGACCGTAGGGGTTTTCATTTGGGCACTTTTCCCGCGAGATAAGATAACCCGCTGAAAATAAAAGGGCGAACCCGTAAACTTATATGATCTCGAGAAAGAGTCTTGAAGCTTCGAGATTAATTCCCGGCGTCTGGGCCCTTCTCTCCCCTCCCCCGTCTCTTCATATTCTGTTTGTAATGTAATATCCCTCGCCTTGACATTGAGTTAGGCGAGTTTTTCGAATGGGCTCAAACCCGCCCATAAAAAGATGGGGATATAATTAAATTGGGCGAGGGACAGCCGAAGCATTTTGTGACTTGAACTTCTATTACATTATGATTCAGAATTCTGAGCGGAACGGGTCTCTCTGAAATTCGGAACGATGCAGACATCTGCTTTCGGAAGAGGGAAGTCTGACAAAATGACTCGGGGACATATTTCGTTTTTTTTTTTTCGTTGTCATATTTACGTGTTAATAAACGGATCCGAGACGTTTGTGTGTGCCAATATCCGGCGTACTACGGTGCCGTAAGTTGCGGGAGAAATTGTACTTGAATTTCATAAGCACTGAAATACGAGATTACGCACCACATGCCCTGCCTGGTAAATGAAAATTCCCAACAGTCTTATTCGACTTGCGTCGGTTCTGTTATGTTTCAACACCTGTGAAAAAATGTCTTCCTTATTCCAATGTAAAAAAATGTTTTAAGTCGTAAGTAATTATTTCGATTACCTGGATGTACAAACATTTAAAGCCTAATTCTATGAGACACTAATTTTAACCAAAAGGCTAGATGTAGCCACCGTGTTTTACTTATCCTTAGAAAATACAAGTAGACATGTGATTATAAATTACATACATCTGTATAACACTGTGGTCGAGAATGATGTATTTCTGCACACGTGTGTGTGTATATATATGTATATATACACACACATACATACATACTGTAGGTTGGGCATGTGAGTGGCACTTATTTTGCACTTGACATATTTACACTTTTAAGATTTAGAACAACAATTAACATGGAATTCACTATGCCCTGTAAATAACACACCCAAAGGGTAATGAGTGCACCTATCATGACGGCTTAGTTCTTTAAGCCACTATCTCTGATGTACCAACCCTAAAAGGTTTGTGTTTGAATACCAGTCAAGGTAAGTGCACTCATCTTGTATCATTTTAGGTTCAAGTTAATGACCTCTACAAATCAAAACCATGTCAATCAAGTACGCATGCCCAATTAAGAGTACGGTAATAATTATGTTTGTAAACGTTGTAAACTGCAAGGAACTGCTTGCTGCCAATGTTCAGAAGGCATGTATCTGAACACACTTTTCTTTTATAAATTGGTTTTGGATCAATTTTCTTCGTGTGTGTGTGTGTGTGCGTGTGTGTGTATGTGTGTGTGTGTGTGTGTGCGTGTGTGTGTATGTGTGTGTTTTCAAGCGTGCGGATACCACATTTCATCTGGAAGATATACTTTTTTGAAGGTCTCAAGATCAACTTTACAGATTTGCAGTTCAGCATTACTATAAAATCATATCCCTTCGTCGTAATTTGTAAAATGAAGCCTTTAGTATTAACTAGAATTCAGTCAGATGATAACAGCAATATACTCTGCTGGTAAAAAGTAAATACCAAATGCAGCTCAGAAATCACCATCGAACTCAAAAGGACTTAACAATTAATAAAATTATTTGGTGGTACAAAAACCAAAGAAATGCACAATTAATATGCGAGTACGAATAGTAAGTGAAGCTGGTTCCCATTAGTCTACGAAAATATATGTGAAAGCAATATTTTTGGTATCAAACAACTCTAAGCTACGGACTAGCCTTCTTGAAAGTTCAAGACCGTAGACAAAGCTTTGTATTACCGAAAAAATGGGCTCCTAACAGAGAGAAAATGACAGCATCCAAACGATTCCTGAGAACAGATAAATGAAGAATATTCCTAACATGATGAACTGCGAGATTAATTTCCATTGCTCTGCGTCAAGGGAAAATTTCCTCCTCCTACAGATCTACTACTACTAATACCGCAGCCGCCTACCGCCTGTGAGAGCAATATAAGTATTTCTGACTTCTTGCTTCATATATCAAGGATAAACTATATATAATTACTACTCTCAAACGGACTGATCGGTGATGTTTGGCCGGACTGCACAAGCACAACGACTGAACTAAGAGTTACATGTGGCAGAACAACTCTTCATTGCAATTTCAATAGCATGGCCTATTTAGAATGAAAGAACTGCCTTACTTCAAAGCTGGAGCTGGAAAAGTCTAACATGAAACTGAAATAGTCTAATGTATGCCCATGAGACTGAACTTACCAACCTACGTCTGGAAAGCTTTGGGATTCTAATAGTGTGGGTAAATTCACGCAGCCAGTCACAACATATGAATTCTTACACGTCTACTAAATCAAAATTATTCTAAGAAACAAAAATCTGATACACCATCCCAGTTTAAACATGAAACCAAAAAATAAAAAAATAAAGGTGTGCTATCTGACATGAAATTTCTGTTAAGTGGACGTCAGGGCTTGAGTTGCATAAAATACACTACGAAAAAAAAAAAAATAGAGAAACACGACTGTGACAGTTATCCATAAAACATAAACACGCCCATATTTTGCGACACTTGATATCTTCCTGAATCAAGGGAAAATTCAAACACTTCCAAAATAAAAATAAGGAGGCGATCGCAATAAATGAGAAAATCCAGATACGATTTCCAGCATCCAATTAAACCATCAGTTTCCCTAAAAATGAAAAGAATCTGACGGTGAAACGGCAGGAGGAGAGCAGAAAGATTATGCGAGCCATAAAGCTATTTGCCTTCCACTTCTCGCCCCTTTTCCTCCAGCCCCCTAAAAATCAGCATCGGAATTAAATAAAAATCCTCTGTATTGCCCGTGATACATTTATTCTATAATTAAGGTGAAAAAATAGAGCAAAGTGAATCCTTTTTTTCGACCATTTCAAAGTAACAGCACAAAAGGCAGAAATTATGACCCATGACACGGGGAATTAAAAGATAATCTAATTAATCTCATACACGTTTCATTCCTAAATTTTTGGACTACTACCACACCAGATTATTGCAAACCATTTTTCTCATCGTATAAGCAAAAACTGCAGCAAAACCGGCTCATATTAGAGCTTGGAATCCACATTATTAATTTCGCTCTTTTCTTCCACGCATTTTATATTGCTATTAAAAAGAACAGGGTGAGCTATTTCCCCCTCCTAATAATTCAACACGTAGTCCAGGCATAGGATTTTGCAGAAATAATACATTTCTGTCAAATTTATGTGTGTGCGTGTATACACACACGTATGTAGAGCAAATATACATACACAATGACACAATGTTTGTGTGTATAAAGGATAAAATAAAATACACACATATACACACACATAAATATTATATATATATATATATATATATATATATATATATATATATATATATATATATATATATATATAATATAATTTGATTATATTCCTTTATCTTTAATATAAACAAACATTGTTGTCATTATACACATGTATATCAGCAGTGAGCCAGCCGTTTCCACGGCTTTGGGTGGTTCTAGAGTAAAGTCTAGACAACAGTCACTGCAACATTCATTAACTGCTAAATTATGGATGAAATCTTAGTGTAAAAAAATTCCCAGAATAGTAATCGCCCCATATACATACATCCGGCGTCATTCTATCTTTTATGGATATTAAGTCCCTTTCATTTTAATAACTTTTCCATGTATCTGTCCACCACTTTCTAAGTTTCACCCTCCTTCCTTCCAGCTCTCATGGATTATTCACTTTTTTCATTAACCTTCCAGCGTCCATTCTCTCCACATTCCCAAACCATCTCTAAACACCATCTACCTCTACACCACCACTGAGTTTTCACCGCTACTTTTACCTGCCTCAACATTTCCAAGCATTTCAGTTTTCCATACCAGACATATTGTAGGCTAACACTTCAGCTGACAATCTTACTTGTTTGTCATTCATTCGCATTCGGAATCAACACTTTCCTTACAAACAGAAGAAATGGATACAAAAACTCATTCAAACATTCCAACTTTGGCTTCAGTAGACAGACTTCCAAATCTTGAGCATATACACTGCTACCTTCCGTGATGTACTTTTTTGTGACATACCACCCAGCTTTGTTTCCAGCAAGTTCGCATCACAATTTATTTATACATCAATTTTCAGGTTTTCACTTATGATTAAACTTGCTCGCCGTCAATTCTGACTTTCTCTTCTTTTACCTCTGCTCAGTATCTGAAAGCTGAAGCTTGTCATGACAGAAACAGGAGATCTGCAAAAAAGGCGAGACCAAGAGTGAAATAAGTAACTCGGAAGAGGCACTGCCAACTACGATAAAAATTTGATTCACCAAATATACCAGGGTAGGGACCTGTTAGAATTGACGCAAGTGATACGAGATGATTAAAAAAAGACAATTGGGTAGCGAAGGATTCAAAGGTTTCATTAGTAGTAGTTGAATTTTATGGTGAAAAAGTGAATGGATGACCTCCAAATTCGAAAACCTTCAGGTGAAGATTGTCAAAGAATGGTCTGTAGGATATCTTTGACAATGTACTCTGAAGAAAATGGAAGCTGTCAAAAACACACCGCAAGATCTGTCTGTAAATCAAATAATGATGTGACTATAAAGAGTCAGTTTATTAGTACGTACAAGTCCCATATTTTTACCTTTTTATTTCACTTGAAAAATTTTCCAGTACTGTTTACGCCCTATTCTGATATCGCATCGATTTTAGACACATTCACATAAAAATGCACAAATGTAAAGAAACTTTAAATAATGTAATTAACTCAGAAACAGACCATTTATAGTTGAGGGACTCACTTCCTTGAGAGATAACTGTAACTAGCTGAAACAATGTCCCAAGAAGTTGAAGTTAATGGTAATCACACAAGTTTTAATACCTCTCAGCTGATAGGATACGGAAGATGAATTATCAGAACACATAAAAACATATAATACTCAATGGAGACTCACTGTTTGAGCTGTTCACAAGGCTGAACATATCTTCAATTTAAGCTTTTAAGTTTTCTCATCCCTTAAGAATGATACCTGACGTCTGCCCGTTCTCTGATTACTAGCAAACAAGAAAAAGTTTGAAGCTCTGATTTAGAAAAATAAACTCTCTCTCTCTCTCTCTCTCTCTCTCTCTCTCTCTCTCTCTCTCTCTCTCTCTCTCTCTCTCTCTTTGCAGACTACCGAAGTTGATAAATTCTTATCAGATATAAAGAGAATGAAACTAAATTAAGCAGTTTCAAATTTGATCAGAATCTGTCAACATCATTTTTCTGAACTATATGCAGACGCTGCCGAGAGTAATCTAATTAAAGTTGCGACAAACCTGGGATGCCTAATGTAGGCAAAAGTTAAGGAAACAGAACTTTTCCTTTATCTCAGCTTCTTTGAGTACTATTAGCTCTCTCTCTCTCTCTCTCTCTCTCTCTCTCTCTCTCTCTCTCTCTCTCTCTCTCTCTCTCTCTCTCTCTTCCATCTATCTTGTCGTCAACAGCTGAAAAGAATAACTATTTTTTTCTCTTCAAAGGAGATGCCAGTTAATATTCAGTCGTGAAAAAACAATGACACATTTTCCATATAAAAAATGACCATACATTTATTAATTTAACTTCATTTACAGCTCTGAATTTTCCTTTGAACAAGACAAAGAGGCTGATCCCTGAGCCGCGGTTCACCCTGTTATAATGACGTCTCAAGAACCTTGCATGATTTCACACTGGATTAATAGGAAGAAAACTAAGTGCATTTCAATTTCAAACCACTATGGGTCTAACATTGGTTATGTGGTGTATCCAGCAACAAATATACCTGTCGAAAAACACGGTAGCACTTAAAAAGGCTAAAGACGGACTGCTGCAAATATTCTTAGGTAAAATTCCCTCACTTGCTCAACGTTTCAGGAGCTGCAAAGAAAAAGTTCGAACTCAGCATCGGCCTCCTACCAAATTAGATTTGGATGCCAGGTCTACAATGATAAAAGACGATGACCAGGAGGAGAATTTGCTTTGAATCTGAAATCTTCGGGCGAAAATGGAGCGATGGAGGAAGGGAAGGACTTACACTAGAGTTCCTGAAGACTTCCTCGAATGCTAAAAGGACACGCGTCAAGAGGATAACGTGCTGCTTTTTCTTTCCTATCTCCGGTATATATATTATACGTAAATATATATATATATATATATATATATATATATATATATATATATATATATATATATATATATATATATATATATTATAATATATACAGTATGCAAACATCTTTATGTGTATATAGATATATATATATATATATATATATGTGTGTGTGTGTGTATATATATCCCCCTTGTGTTTAATAACATTTCCTAAGTACTAAAGAACAATAAAATACCTTCACAAATACATTTACGTATAAAGAGCAAAGTGCTTAAACCGAATCTGCAAGAGCAAATGGACGACAGAGAGAGAGAGAGAGAGAGAGAGAGAGAGAGAGAGAGAGAGAGAGAGAGAGAGAGAGAGAGAAGAATATCCCATTCATTCCAATCGCCGTTCTTAAGGTCTTCCTTCATGTGGAAAGCACGTGAGCAGCAAGGAATGTCTGGAAGAAGCCAGAGGGGGCAGCAGCATCTACTAACAGCACCTGAGATTGCTCGGAATTCCTGGGATAAAAATCCTTGAGAAATGTGTTCGGGTGCAGCGCCTTTTAAATGACAGGTTATTTGACTAGAGAGAGTGCAAAGTCAGTAGGGTATCCGTAATAAATTAGCTTCATTCCGTTTGGGTATTCACAGCATCCGAATGATAATTTTCCTAGTTTTAAGACGGGTATTGTAGTTTTACCTTCACTCGACATTACGCGTAACCTACATTCAAGAACTTGAGGCCACGCAAGAAACTTAATCCTCAGTCTTTTATTTAACTGACAGGATCGGGAGAAGAAACAAATCGTTTGACCACATCAGAAAATATTTCATTTACAATAACATTATTTAGTTTGATACTAAATATACTCCGGTTTTAAAGTTGCTTCATAAATTAAACAAGTGTGTGACTACTACTTCTTTCGTAAAGCATCAAGAATACTGGAAATTATTTCAGCTATCAACCTGCATGCAACCCTCAGCGACCAACATTACCCGTTCATTGTTATTGCAACTAATTAATTATTAAAACAAAAATATCCCTATCAAAACAATAAATAACTAACCAATGCATAATTTTCAATACAGTAAACTCCTGGTGTATCACTCCTCTAGCAAGTGATAGAAATACGAGACTAACGATAATATTGTTATTTTCAAAGAAGAAAATGTACTACAAAATGTACACTTTATTTCTGGAAAGCAAAATGCGCATAAAACTAAGATAAACAAATTATGCAAGTGAAGGTCAGTAGTGCTCCTTTCACTCCATGCAGCGCATTTGAAGTTCTAGGTGTTATACTTAACTGCAAATTCACCTCTGGGAAACATATCCGGTCCTTTTCTCCTTCAAATGCACAAGAGATCAGTAAACCAGAAGTCTTTCAAGACATATTTTCATCCTTTTAAACTGTAATATATTTAGAATAATGCTCCCCTGATTGGTCTTCATCAGCTGACGCAGTTCAACTACTGGACAGAAAATCAAGTCCCATTAAATTCTTATGTTGTTGCCTTTTATAATTTACTATGTACTTCTTAATTTATTTTTCCTTTTCGGATCCCTTGTAGTATTCTGCTTTTCCAACTGGGGATTGCAGCTCAATAATAATAACTTGAAGAGCGAGTGAATATATAGTAATGAAGTGATTGAATTAGCATCTCATAAATATTATTCTAAAAGCTTAACATGTATGATAAATAGCCAATCAAGGTGCCAATCGACTACCTGCTGAGAAACTTTCGCGGCGCGTGACCACTTTACGAGTGTTTACGAAGACCACTGATTAAGAGTTCTTTCAATTTTCTTTTTTTTTTTTTTTTTTAGTTTATTTTCCCTCTTGATTCGGAATATACTACCTTGAAAGAATTCAAGACAAATAATGTTTCATGAAAAAGTTAACGTTACTCATTTAGAAATAAATCTATATTTTCACAATAAAAAAAAAAAACGGAATGAATGATGGTTTTCTATGATGCACCAGTAAGAATCAACATGAAATACAAATACTTCATTCGATCATCTTTAAAACCCAGTCAAGCATAAGGCAACTCTCGTTGTCCGAAGTTACTAAACTGTCAATTGGAAATGTTCTTGTACTTCATTTGTTTAAAAACTGCTGATAATAAAAATCCTTCCAATTTTTTTTTTTTTTACCAGTAGCAAATGTGGTTCACTCACAAACATAAATACATATTAAGGAACACTGTAACCGCTTCAGGTATCCGAGGCCTCTGGAATCAAGATATACGCACAGTAGATATGACAGACGTGGCCATAGGCGGAACTGAGTTTGAGAAGTGGGATAATAACAATTAAGATTGGACCACTGATGGGCACCAGTAATAATGGCGCTGAGCGAGAGGAGGAGAGAAGGGTCTCTCCCGTGATTGGGGAGATATATCATGTAACAGAATCCTCGGCCGCTTCAATTTCGCCATTGCTGACAACGTTATTGTTGTACGATGAAGTGGGTACTTAAGCAGACTCAAGATGCTGAAGTCAGCCTCGTTGGCTTTCGATGTCTGTGCGACGGGGGGACGCTTCGTCTCGGGTTGTCTCTCCTGTATGACGCTCGGTGTTGGTAGCATTTTGCACCTTTCGCCTTTATTCGAGTATCCGAAACTGAATGACAAATGGTACTGCGTTACTGTGTGCAACACGATGACATCCAAAAGTGCCGTTCTTTCAAGGAAATTTGCTATGATGCAAAGTACAACTACCTATGAATCTTCCTTGGGATAAACGACTGAAAATTTGAACGTACCAAAATCGGAGAGCAGGTAGACATTTCAATGATTATTAAAAAAAATTTATTAGAAACCTCATCTCCTTATCTCTCTCTCTCTCTCTTTCACACACATATACATCCTCATCATATCTACAACTTGCTGTGTTTGCCAAGTGTGGAAGAAACTGTCGACGCAATGGAATAGCCGCCCAAAACAATGAATAGACGAGGAGAAAGGATCTAACAACACAGGAAGAAAGGGTATATACACCAACTCATAAGTTTCAAATCTTTAGAAAAATCTTTCGTATAACAAAGCCGTGACCGTGGAATAAAATATAAATTATGTTCTTCTAGATAACAGCGACGGCGCGCGCACATTAACAATTTCACTTTAAATACCGTTGTAAGAAAACCCGAGTAAGCAAAGAAATATCAATCAAAAATCGACAGAAGACTCTGGCATACAGAACGGAATAACATTTATCACGCACTGATTTTTCTTGAAAGCTTCATAAGCTGACTCGTCTGTTTCGAAAATAAAAACATGTAACTTCCTCGTCTGAAACAGGTCAATCAAGTTACAAGAGAATTCTTCTCAGAAATCTTTTTCAATAGTTCAGCAATTCAAAACTGCAAATATACGATAACCTTCTGGCATCGGGCAATCAAAGAACAAGGGTCAGCCCTTCAACATACCGTTATTTCCTTTACGGTGAATGGGTTATCAAACAAGGCAACAGAACTTTTTAAGGGAATTTTCTATGAAATCCCTTCACGAATATTATTCCTATTTGAGACTTAAAGTTTGTGAGCTCGACGTCCCACGCTTGATGACGTGAACTTTGTGAATGGGGAATCAAAGGGGATATATATACATATATATATATATATATATATATATATATATATATATATATATATATATATATATATATATATATATATATATATATATATATATATATATATTATATATATATATATATATATTAACTTTGTCACATACACAATTGTTTTGTGCATTAGTAGAATAATTACTAAAAGGACCTCATTCTAACTGGATGGTATCTAATGGAGTGTTTATTCAGAAAAAGTTACAAGCTTTCTTGGACAAACAGTCCACATTATCACGTATCCGCCCAAGAGAGCTTGTAACTTTTTCTGAATAAACACTCCATTAGATACCATCCAGTTTGAATGAGGTCCTGTTAGTAATATATATATATATATATATATATATATATATATATATATATATATATATATATATATATATATATATATATATATATATATTTATATATATGTATATATATATATATATATATATATATATATATATATATATAAGATAACAATTTACCAATAAATGTGTCTGGTAACAAACTTAATGTTCTTTTTTTGTCGTTTTTTAAAACCATTGGTACTCCGTCTATCACCCACTTTGTCCTAAGCTATCTTATTAAGGCTCTTCTATATCTATAAACCTCCTTGTCTTCTGTCTAGCAGTTCAAAAAATCTCCTCTTTTTTATCATTTCACTATTTACTGTGTTCATTTACACTTCTTAAGCAACCATACCGAAGATAATTTTCTGCTGAATCAGCGAACTGTTCTTGAATTCTGCACACTCCTTCAACTTCGGTATTTTGAGCATTATTTCATATATATCTTTCTAATGAAACTAATCTGTCATGTTTTCACATCCGCAACTTGAACCTGTCGTCTGCAGCTAAAAATACCTGTTTGTTCACTTTCGCTTTTACCACATGAACATTTTTTTTAACCCAAGCACTCATGATTTACCAAACTTACCATAAAGAAAAATATGGGGAAAGATAATGATACTGGAATTAAATAAAACTATTCTCCAGAATAGTATAATCCAGAATCGTCTTCGTTATCTTTGAGCTGTAGCTGGTTTCTTGGACAAAGAAAAAAAAACACGCACTCTGATCCAGTCAACAAGAGATTTCCGGATGATCACACATCCAGAATATCACGAAGAAAGTAAAATCTTTTTTGAACCACCTCAGCTTCAACTAAGAGAAAAGACGGCACTTAACAAAAGAAGATGAGAAATGGAAGGCTATTTTCGAGTAGCGATAATCTTCTATTATAACCACCTGCTCGGTTTTCCTTCATTAAGAGGAAGCTGATGTCCTCCGCACAATGGAACCGCCTCCCCAAAGACGGCTGGCTCAAGATATTGTTCTGGGTCCCAGTGACAAATTATACATCGGGTAATACAAACACATTTCCTCGCCCTGCAAAAGACGTTAATGTGCTCGAGGTCGTATGTTAGTTGTAATGTACAGCACGGAAGAGAATTATGTTCGCTGCAACAAAATATCCTGGAATTAGCTTACGTAATATCTTAGTTGGCATGATGAACATACCTACATTTATAAACAAATAAATATATGTATTTATAAATAAATAAATATATGTGTATATATATATATATATATATATATAAATATATATATATATATATATATATGTGTGTGTGTGTGTGTGTGTATATATATATTAACTTTATCACATACACAATTGTTCTGTGCATTAGTAGAATTACTAAAAGGACCTCATTCAAACTGGATGGTATCTAATGGAGTACTTATTCAGAAAAAGTTACAAGCTTTCTTGGACAAACAGTCCACATTATCAAGTATCCGTACTATAGGCTAATATACATGTGTGCCTGTTTGATTATTTCAACTTTAAAAGTATTATCCCTATCAAGAGCTGGCTTCATCACAAGACCGCCACAATAATCACTGCCACCAAAAGTTAGTTCATGCAACCACACAGAGTACTCAACAGCAGGACGTCGAATCCACTTACATATATGTTGGTATATATTATGCATATATACTTCGGTGCTTCCTGGATCTTTCTTCCTATCCACTTTCTATGTTCGCATCACCTACCTCCTAACACCTCAGAATTATATTTTCTTTTCGCCAGCCTCTCATCTTCAAAATATTCTAAGTCGTCCTTTCACCCGCCCTAACCTTATTAACACTTCTATTTATTATCTCCCCCATTCCTCATCCTCCTCAATTCTTCTTATACCACCTATACTAAGCAAACAGTTCATCTCCACAACATTAGCTCAAATATTCCTTCATTCATTCTCACGGTTCATAAACACTCTAATCACCTTTTTAGCGTTCTGTAAAAATCCAGATACTTTTCTTGCTTCATTTACTTCTTAACTCAGCGCTCTCATTATCCTACTATGATCTGTTACGTTTATTCCAGAATGCTTGAACAATTCAAATGATTCCATCCTTCCACTGAACATTTTAACTCTTCATTCTTCCACTTTCACTGTTTCTATTTATCCCTATAATCTTACTGTTGCCACCATTTACCCTCAACTTCCTCCTGCACTGACATGTAATCTAAAAACTTTAGTTTTCTTACAGTTCCTCTTACCCATGTATAGCCTACTTATCAATATTCTTCAACAGATACCATGTATTTCCAAGAATCCTCTTCCCAATAAGTCTCAGGAACAATAAAAGTACAAGATATACTTTGTTTGACATGTTTAAGCTGGTATGGTTGTATAAATCTGTCTAACGACATAATTCTAGAAAATTTCTCTGAAAGAGCATTCGTCATACTGAGAAATAGATAAGAGGTAACTTCACCCTTTACAGAAACATAGTCTCCTTACAGAACTCGTGGAAAATACATCCGCAATATTAGGAAACAGATAAGTTAATACGTGATTTCACCCACTGCAAAAAAAAAAAAAAAACATAGCATAACTTACAGAAATTGCGATTAATATTACAAAAACGTAAAAAAAATAATAATAATTGACCATCATATTTTTTATCGCTTTCAGCTTTGCAAATCCCTGTAAACTGTAGACCAAAATAAATGATTTGAGAATACAATTTAATACTGATAGATTGACTGTCTTCATAAAAACAGATCGTCTGACAAAAAAATATTTGTCACAAGAAGGCTTTAGAATATCACCGGCAGTTATGATAAGAAAGCAATCAGTTCTGGCAATTCGCAGTTCAAAAAGTTCTCTTTTGCAGAAAAAGATGAAACCTTGAAAAAAATACCAACGGCCATGAATACGATGTCAATCCTTGGGTCATCTGGCATTGTGCCGTCTTTTCCTTGAATTTTACTTTTGAACATTAAAGTAGTATTTAAATAATGTGCAAGAGAAATTTTATTTGGCTGACATTACGCATCCCACTTTGAAGCTGAAAATTATTAATTCAAAGATTAATGTATGTGTTTACGCAGTAGGTGAAAGCACAGTTTTTATTCATATGAGTATACAATTCAGTGACCACAATTACCTGTTAACTTCTCATTTCCTAGTAGCTCTGGATATATTTCCACCAAAAACGCAGAACATTTAAAAGTATTGATCTTTTAAAGTCTTCTTCCAAGAGAAATTATTTCCTATTCTGTTTAAACACTAAGTCAGTGCTTAGCCCATTACACCACTAAGAAGGATAAGAATATATTTATCCATTTGTACATAATGTCAATATAATTAAATATATTTTAATAGAGTTAAAATAGCTGTGTGGGACCTTTAGGCACAAGATGTAACAGCTTATCATGATGTCTCCATGGTGAACAATGGCTCCCTCACAGCTCTCTGAAATGTGTCTTAAATCGACCGATATAAGAACATGAGTTAAAATAAAACTCCAATACCTCTCGATGGAATAACGAACTAATGACTAACTTTTGTGCCCTAACCACGGTTTGAATTCCACCTGGGATGGAGAAATTTTGTTCGTTTACTTCTTCATTTCATAAGTGTCAGAGAAAATTTATAAAATATCAAGAAGTTAAGAGATAACTGCCACCTTGACAATGAAAAACTGGTGACTGTGTTCACGCAAACGCGCGCGCACACACATATATATATGTTACATATATGTATGAATATATGTACATATACATATTTATTTATAAATATATGTATATGTATATATATATATATATATATATATATATATATATATATATATATATGTGTGAATATATATATATAATTTATACTATATACATACACACAAACACACACACACACATATATATATATATATATATATATATATATATATATATATATATATATATATATATATATATATATATATATATAGAACATTTTCTCCCAATCCCAAACTCGGCGGAGCAAAAGTCTTCAGACCCTGACGGATGTACCTAGAAGCAATAAATATTCTTAGCAAGGCAAACGCTGTCAATAAAGTAAACACAGAATTGAAGCGAGAGGGGAACTGGATTCACTGCAGCTGTCGTATCACTCGAGACTGAAGAGACCGGTTCGGGCGTTCGAAAAAAATATATACGTGTATATATTCTGACAAGGATTACCAAAAATATCGATTCGCCTCACTATCACCGTGACTTTTGTATTTCACATTTACGGGTTATGTTATTACCCATCGGGAATATAATCACGATAAAAAATACAAATTAAAAAGAAAAACATGGTGATTTACAAAGGAATACTAATGTGATGAAAGATACCGATTGAAAAGAAAAACATGGTGATTTACAAAGGAATATAATTACGATAAGAAAATACTAATTAAAAGGAATACCATGCAATACTATTACGTTGAAAAAATACCAATTAAAAAGAAAAACATGGTGATTTACAAAGGAATATAATTACGATAAAAAAATACTAATTAAAAAGAAAAATATGGCATTTCACCTAGGAATACCATTACGATGAAAGATACTAATTAAAGAGAAAAAATGGTGATTTACGATGAAAAATACTGACTGAAAAGAAAAACATTATGACTTACTGATTGAAAAATGCCGTGCAAGCATTATACGAAATAAAGGAATTCTAAATTTAAACTGCGACATTCACGAAATGTTTCTATCCTTACTTTGCATGTGATGGGGAATAAATCAAACCTTGCAACGGAATTTCAATGTATTTCTAGTAACTCCAAATTTCCAGTCTTTTACTTATTCATATAAAAGGCATCGGTGACCGCGTCTGTTGCGACTCCTGTAGCAATGCAACACACTCAAAATACAACTGAAGTTTCTTGGTATTTTAGTTGTTACTTGAGGAGCAAACATTCATATATAAATAGACAACTTGCATAGCAGTCTTTCATGTTATTCAGTCATATGCGACAACAACAAAAACAGCTCAAGAAAATAAAGTGGCCAAAAGTCCCAAGGAAAGTGGAAAATTGCTAAAACAGCACTGCAAAGTCTCTTCAACTACAGTCTCACACAATTTAGACTTAAAATCCCTACGAAATAACTGAAGAAGTAATGTTTACATTGTTTAAGGAAGCGACCATCCTACAGCATTTTGCCATAGAAATTACTCTTTATAAGCAGACGGAATACATAAAAAAAAAAATTGCCAAGTCAACCATAACGCTAAACCAACCTCAGAGTAGAAAAGGCTACTGTGAAGTGCGTGAGTGAACCTTTGCTGATCTATTCCCAACCTTTGCCAAGGGTAGCATTTACTCTTCTTATCTAACGTCATATGCGAAAACGATCAATAAAAGGGCAGATCTCCTAAGAAGGGGTAATCATAAAACAAACATAAATACATTACACAGCACCTTGGAAATGTCAATCGCATGAGGTTACTCCCTGGTAGAATTAATTACCTCAGACATGGAAGCTTCTTTTGTTCGTCTGCAGTGGCAAGGACTTGAACTTTGCCTTTTCCCTGGGGCAGTAACGGCTAACAAGAAACGTTTTGGTTTCCTTTCCCTTTACAGATGCAAAGACATCAGATTTATCACTTCATGATAATTGTTGAGTATAACAATCGTGAGATATTAGTTTATCAAGGCATGACATTACCACTTCCTACCCCTGAATAAGAATAGAATAGCTAATACGACACGAGCTTCCTCGTGTCCAATAAGAGAGGGAGTGCGAGGTATAATCTCCTGCTATAAGTAAAAAGTGGAAAAAAAAAAATATGCAAATGTCCGTTTTCATCTTTGAGCTGAAAAGACAAACGCTCATTCACTCAAACAAACATGTAAATACATATAAAATACATGAATATGCATACGACCGCCTCCTGGTACTCACAAAAATCTTTTTTTTTTTTCTTTTTAATCTGTCCTCACCTTCCTGGATTTGATAAATGTAAAATTCAAAGAGCTTAACAAAATCTTTCTCTCATCCTGCCGTAGACGGACGCATGTCTGAAACATTTTTAGCCGACAAAAGACGCCGACCTTATCAGCATTGTTCTGCATGGCGTCATTCAATTATAGCCACATTCAGAATTTTAATGGAATATAAACAACTCATTAAGGGACTAATTACTACGGCCTAGAATTTCCTCTCTCCATTTAGAACTGGACGTATTCACAAAGAGCTCAGAGAACAATTTATAATGTTTTTGTTCTTTTCTAAAGGGAGAAAAAAAAAAATGGCCCGTTTTAGACGCCTATTCTCTAACTGTCTTACAAAAGTGTTGGGGTGATTACTATCTCTCTCTCTCTCTCTCTCTCTCTCTCTCTCTCTCTCTCTCTCTAACATCGGTCTGGCGTATATTCATTTCATAATGATTGTACCATAATTTCAACTTTTTCTATTCTTATGGTAAAAAACTATTAATCGCTCGGTTGTACATTAATTTTTCTCACCCAGGACCAACATTTATTATCTAAATGATAATTTATTGATCTTCAAATAATCTAGATTTTAAAAAGATTACAAAACGGTTTACAACGGGGACTGACTGCGTTCACATTAAATTTTGGAGATAACGCAACAGCGCAAGATAAGGATTATTAAATCTCTTGAATTGAAAATTGGGAGCTTGACTTCAAAGCATTGTCTGAAAAGCACAATTTCTCTTCAAAGAGGAAGCACAATTTCTCTTTTAAAAGGAAGCACAATTTCTCTTTAAAAAGGAAGCACAATTTCTCTTTAAAAAGGAAGCCAGCTCACATAAAGTATATAACACATTTACTTTTTATTACTTTTCTGTAAAAGAAAACTTTGTCCGTCCGTCCGCATTTCCTCTGACCGCCCTCAGATCTTTTTAAAAACTACTAAGGCTAGTGGGCTGCAAATCGGTATGTTGATCACCCACCCTCCAATCATCAAACATACCACATTGCAGCCCTCTAGCCTCAGTAGTTTTTATTTTATTTAAGGTTAAAGTTAGCCATAATCGTGCTCCTGGCAACGCAACAACACAGGCCACCACGGCCGGCTGTGAGTTTCATGGGCCGCAGTTCATACAGCATTATACCGAGACCACCTAAAAATAGATCTGTTTTCGGTGGCCTTGATTATACGTTGTACAGAAAACTCGATTGTGCATTAGAAACTTCGGCGCATTTTTTACTTGCTTTTCTTAGGGGGGGGCGGGGTTACTGCACTCAACATACTCCAGAGGCATCTTGTCACAAAAAGTGAAAATATTAATAGTGAATATTACTATATCCATAAATGAATAATATCTACTTGACGGACCCACGTTGTAAAATACTTGAAACAAATTACTACAGAATAAAAAAAACTTATAATTTAGTTTGTATTGAAGACAGTCATACTATGTCATTATTGGAGATATGCTTTGAAAAGCTATGACAATAAGTTCATGACACTATTATTTTGAGTATTTATTATACGCGATGTTAAATAGGTATATTCATTAAATCAAAAAGATTGACGTAGCTTGACAGTCGAGAAGGCTGGCTTATGCATGTATAGGCTCTTGTTCCCAACATTAGAAGGTGGAATAAAAAAAATCGTACTTTTCTTATCTTGGAAGGAAAAACTTCTGCCTGTGGTCATATCAATAATGTGAGTATTTAAAAATAAAAAAAATAAATTTTCATATATTGTTAATCACTTCCCATCTCATTTGAGCACATTCTACTTTGTTAATCTATTCACTGCAACTACACTGAGCGGGTCCTTATTGTAACAATTTCGAAGCTTCACACACTATTATTGAAATGTAAGAATAACTAAAGAATATATTGTTAAATCATAATTGTCGCACTAAAATATTACTGCTAAACATATCACACTATAACTTAAAATGTAAGAACTAAAAATATACTGTTAATCCATAATGTCTTACACTGTCACAGCCAAAACATTACTGTCAAACATACTGCAAAAATGTAAAGACCAAACAAACATAATCCCAAGGCACATCTCTGTTGTTACGTATGCCACAAACATTTTGCGCATAGATCAGCGACACAGAAAAGCCAGGGACCAGAAATCTCTCTCGAAAACCCAATGGCGTCCATGTACTGTTGCCTGGAAAGTTGTTTTTGTCCAGTTATTTGGACGGAACTTTTTTTTTTCCATTGTCAGGATGAAAATGTTTGAAACATTCAATTTGTATGAGAGTTTTATAACTGTAGAATATAAACAGGCGAGTTAAGCAAATTATGTTCAAAGCAAGCACTGAAGGTGGCTGACAATATAAAATCTAAATCTTCTTTAGTTGAGAGAGAGAGAGAGAGAGAGAGAGAGAGAGAGAGAGAGAGAGAGAGAGAGAGATAAGGAAAGAAGTCTAGATTCACAATTTAGTCTCAAATTCATAAAGTTTATAGTTAAATGAAAAACTGAAACTTAAACTTCCGTATATTGTTAAAGTTTTTGATTAAAGTTTAGGCTCACGAGGAAAGGCGCTCTTTCTTCCATTATTCAGGGCGTGTTGCAGCACACTAAACCCCCCTTCGCTCGGGCGCCGACCCGAAGGGCAACGTCGAATAGCAACGAAAACTGCTGTTGAACGAAAGCGCTGTGTATAAGGGCCACAATGCAGGGGATCTAATTCATTCTCTCAGTGAATACCAACCACGACAAATAAGCTCTTCAGTCCTGAGCACAAAAAAAAAATATGCAAAGAAAACTACACATAAAACAAAACTACATGAACGTTTTTGGTTGCCACAGAAATGAATAATCAGGAATAATTCCCGCAATGAATAACAACCATGCAAAATAAGCTCTTCAGTCCTGAGCACACACAAAAAAAAATATGCAAAGAAAATTACACATGAAACAAAACTACATAAACGTCTTTGACTGCCACAGGAATGAATAATCAGGAATCATTCCCGAGTGGAAAGAAATCGAGAATAAATTGAGTTTCCTTAAGAATAAACTGCAACCATCATTTAAAAAAATCAAAACTATTACAAGGAAAGCTCCGATTGACAAAGGAATGAATTATTAGAATTAATTTAAGATTGGAAGGAAATATACCACTTGTCAATATTTTCCAAAAGAATCAATTTTGTAACCAAAGATTGTTTACTTGAAAAATTTGTTAAATTCCTTCCAAGTTGTTAGTTAATTATGTATCAACAAAAATAAAATATTTATTGCCATCAGATGCAATAGTTAAAAGACATTTCGCCCTAATTGAGTACAATTTAATTAATATTCTGGCAGGCATTACACACATGGAAAAGCAATGCAGGGTCTTTGACAAGAGTAAATGATGCAACCAAACAAAAATCATAAACTGACATGACACGTAATACTGAGGTCACTGAAATACCAAACTAAGAGAAAAATATCAGAACAATGTTTTCGATGAGTAATTGCAAATCAAAAGTAATCACCCGGATACGATTGTCTCTGCCCCAAAACATTTTACATTTCTAATGGCAGTAACTTACAAACATAGATCTAAAATTAAAAGGCAGGTGGTTTAAGACATTACTGAATGCAGTACCTTGCATTATCAATTTATCACCAATGAATAACAATACTAAATAAATACTTAGGTAACAAAGCTCCTATAAGGCAAACGTACGAATGTCACTGCCGTTTCAGTTTTCTGTGCAGGGTACATGTTTATAATCCGTGGAATTAAACTCTTCACAAGTGTGACACTGTAAAAATCTCGAAAAGATGGGGTTTGGGACACTTAATCAAACCTCCCTAACCACTTTTAAATCGTGGCTAAATGTCAAGCCATTGCCTTTAAAGAGCATCTGATACACAGCGCGTCATAAAATGTTCGGTTGTATCTAAATGATTATGGGAAACATAGTTTCCAATTATAAACATGTATAAAGTCCACAATATATTAATTACAGATTTATTATTCAGAAATTCAAAAACAAATACATATAATTTTTTTCACCCTTTTGCCATTTCCATAACAAGCAGGAGAAAAACAAAGGCTATACTCCACATATACATGCTCTTACTACTGAACGTAAAATTACCAATATGTCAACCCTCTTATTCTACATATTGCAAACAGACCTTATCTCTTAGCACAATCATTCTCATTTCCTCAAGGTACTCTCAACCAATCAACTACACCATTTCCTTCCACCTTCAGTAAAACTAACCCGAAAAAATGTCACTGAATTATTTTCTATCCATGACTTGGTACCATTAGCAAATTATATGGGTAGTTCAGTAGTAAACAACTGAGCACACTTTTGCAAGGTCCGTGGCTTGGCCCAACCTGATGTCCACCAGTCACGCCAGTTGTAAATGGGTATCAATACAGTCTGGATCAAGAAAAGTGCTCGGCACTGGTGACCTCATACCTAGAGAAAGCTTAGAACTGAATGGCTCTACTGTTCTGGGACTAATCCCTCTAAAGGACTCCACCTTTTGCTTATCGCTACCTTACATTTTGAGAACGACCTTGTCTCCTCAGTTCGAAAAACCCGTGTGAATCAGACATACCGCACAGTTCATGAGAATTTCAGGGGTTGTGCACATGTCTAGTAACAATGGTAAGGAAAAAAGCAACAACATCAATGTATCAGACATAGTTACTTGAAGAACTGATCACATACGGACAAAAGTTCATATTCCTTTAAACTATCTGAACACGTGATATTAACACCAACAAATCTGCACATCAAGGATTATCAGCTAATTTTACAGCACTGTCTGATATACTGATTAAGTTCTGCAAGAAGAGAAACTTTGGAATTGAGGCTACTACCTATGATTATAAAATAAAAAACTTTAAACAAATTTCAAAACGTGCAAAGAATCGCGGAGAGGATGTATGGTATGACTTTGGTTGATAAAAATCGTAAACTTGCCAAGTTCAGCCTCATAAACAACTGTCATGAGAAATTACCCAATTCCTGACCCACTTATATCTTCTGTCAAAGACTTTCTCGGCCATTTCATGCCGCACTGAGCATAGGAAAATGAATAATTGAACTAAATTTCCCACCATCTGCGTACAGAACTTACTGTATTATTCTGGAATTACCTCGTGTGAAGCTGAATATACTAATTCACTTATATACAGGAAGAGAAAATTAAAATACACGATTAATGATTTCCTTATCTGGCTATTCGTGGAACATCGTTCGTCGCCGCTCCACTTTCAAAGGTATTGCCAGTGTAAAACGACCTACTAGCACTTGAATAAGTCACATGATAAAACGTAATGACGTTACTTCACACTTTATGAACAACCAATAACCCTGGCTCAATGAGTGGACGAAGAGTCTCTCCCTCCTACTTCTCTCAGGCATTTTTCCTTTTATAAAGAGTAATGCTTTTGGTAACATGGCCAGTCAGTCACCTCGTAAACCATTACATTTCATCCATAAAAGTTTTAGGGTTGACACTTACCCTCCTTATTTTAAACAGGGTAATTTCTTAACTCGTAAAACTTCCAATATTAACACTGGAAAGAATGCTGGCGATTTGCAAGAAGCGAATTTTAAGACTAGATGATGGCCTCTGAAATACTGGCAGCATAAGAGAAATGATGAATTAACCATATACTACTTATTATACTTGGCTCATAAAAACAGAACAATAAATTTGGTTTTGGTCCTAAATGTACAAATAATGATGCACCTGACTACTTCTTGTTTTTGTATATTTACACAGACATATATATATACATACACACACACATATATACTGTATGTATATATATATATATATATATATATATATATATATATATATATATATATATATATATATATATATATATATATATATATATATATATATATGTACATGCAATGGAACAAAAGATTACACAGAAGGTACAATCTCACAAACAACCACTAACATTAGGGTATGACCATTTTAATGCATACAAAAGCCTCAGTACATTCGGATTATCTCTTTCAGGTGATAAACAGCTGCCTATGATTAACGCAGATACTTGGATAAAAGAAGGCGAGGCAAAGGGCATTAACCAGGATTACTTACTTTTTTTTATTTCTCTTTTAAATCTCATTCGTAAATCTTGTGCAGAATGGGGCCAGAACTGCATACACCTGGATTTAAATTAATATGTTCCTTTGTATGCTGTGTTAATGTGCATTCAAGGTCATTTCTGGAGAATGCTTTAAATACTGCTAATATATTTCAATGGAAACAACCAGTTCTTCGTGGTTTTTCACTCAGGTGAACAAAAAGAGCATTATTCTTTTGGCCAGCTCTAACAGAATGTTTATGTTGATTTATTCTGACATTTCATTCCATACTTGTCTGGCCCAAATCAAATGAATCACAGCACATACCTGGGATTTTATAAACTATGTTTCTATTATGGTGGGGGGACTAACTTATAAGTATGTTTTAACAGTTATTATTGGAATAATTACATTTACACTGAATATTTTTAAAAATGATTTGATTGACTCAAAACCGGTGAAATAAAGCAAACAGAGCGTGTTCCTACGTAACCATTTTTTCCAATCATTTCTATTATATAATGTCTTCAAAATTTCACTGTAGCAAATATCCAAAATATGAGTTAGACGACATAAGCCATCAGCTGTATTTATACTGTTATGCAGTTCGTTCTCCAGGAATCAGGGCTTAAAAGATCATACAATAAATTGTAGGCAAATCATTACAAGAAAAATCTATAGTAACAACTTCCAATTACAGATAATACCAGGGATCAATGCTAATCATAATTGTATTTATAACTAAAAGTTAGGTTTTCGATGTATATATGCCTGTCAACAGCCATTACATTAAAGCCTAAGGCAGGTTAAGAACCGTAGCTAGCTCATAAGAGACTCAACATCAAGTGTTCGAACACACTTTTGAATCCTTAAGAATAGTTAAAACCCCAAAGATTAATAAGTTGCAAAAATGCCTTGAATCATGCATAGAAATCATATAAAAACAATAATTTACTGTATGTCTTACAGGCGAAAATGGTCGAAGAGTAACACTGAAATACCCTGTAGGTTACCAGGCTGATCACACTAAAAAGCTGGTACTCTTCAACTAGTTCTTAATACAGTCCATACACGAGTAAGGGAACATTTACCAGGACAACTGATGAGTCATCGAAGGATTGTATAACATGTTTCTAGTTGCACGTATAGAACAAAGAAAAAATATCGACACGAAAAAAACTAAAAATTACAATGATCGACGCATCAAAATGAAAATAGAATTATCAAAAATATCACGAAATGTTAACAGAATAACCAATATGTTTTATTCATAATTCATTTCTACCAAAAAAAAAAAAAAAAAAGGTAAATGAAGCCTGCAATGCATATTGGTTAACGAACAAGAGCAGAGACGCAGTAAGTATGAACCTCATCAGTGACTCGAAAATAAAAATAACCATAACAACTCACCTCAATTTCTCTATTTCATTCTGGTGCACTTTCCCGAAACTCTAAACTGGTGGGAAAACACCCCAAAACATATTTCGGTAATACGAGCGAAGCGACAAAATCGTTCGCGCGGCGTGACTGCATTATTACTGCACATCACAAAACAATATGAAACATCAAAATTAAATTGAACAGATATCGAGCAAAAAACAATTCGCGCCCTTGATGTCTACGCTTTATTTTTAAATGGATATACTAAAAATTTGCCCATAAAGTAATTAATTTCATACGCATTCCCGTGTTAGCAAAAACTCATCCATGCAAATAAAATAACCATATAAATGGATTTCACAAACCTCGTAGAGTAAATAAAAGAGTAATTAACAACTAATGCCATTCAAAATGCATGAAGTGTGGTGTGTGCAGTATATAAAATGCATTTCAAAATGTATATTGCATAAATTATACCAATAATTAAATAATACACACACACATACATACATACACATATATCTTATATATCTGTATATATACTGTATTTTACATACATACAATATCCGTCTACAAACACAAAAATATATACATACACAAACACACACACGCACACACACACACACATATATATATGTACATACATATGTATGCATGTATGTATGTATAACTGAATCACGAAGGAAGGAGAAACAATGGAGTGCTGCAAGGCCTTTCGACGTACACTAGTCCTTTACTTAGCAGCTAAGTAAAGGACCAATGTAAGTCGAAAGGCCTTGCAGCACTCCATTGTTTCTGTTTCCTTCGTGGATTTTGTCTTTATGTATGTATGTATGTATGTATGTATGTATGTATGTATGTATGTATATATATATATATATATATATATATATATATATATATATATATATATATAATCACTTTAACACGTGATTCGTTTATTACACATCACCCCAGGTGAAAAAATGAGAGATTGGGTGTATTTCCTGACCGGTTTCAGCTTTATTTCCTAGCAAATGCCTTGGAAATAAAGCTGAAACCAATCAGACTTACACCCACCCTCTCATTTTTTCACCTGTGGTGATGTGATATATATATATATATATATATATATATATATATATATATATATATATATATATATATATATATATATATATATATATAAATTCCGAGCTGCATAGGGCCTTTCCTCCTTCAGTGTATGTTTAATCAAAAGGAAAAACCTCTCTGCCTTAATTGAAAACATTAAAAGAGGACAAATAGGTTGTTACGATTTCTCTTGAAATTGCCATGATTGAACTATCCGCATACTCATTATGGTTTAACTTTAAATTCTTTTGATAACGACAAAAGTTAAGTATACCTTAGTTTAACCAGACCACTGAGCTGATTAACAGCTCTCCTAGGGCTGGCCCGAAGGATTAGATTTATTTTACGTGGCTAAGAACCAATTGGTTACCGAGCAACGGGACCTACAGCTTACTGTGGAATCCGAACCACATTATAGCGAGAAATGAATTTCTATCCCCAGATATAAATTCCTCTAATTCTTCATTGGCCGGTCGGAGAATCGAACGCGGGGCCAGCAGAGTGCTAGCTGAGAATGGTAGCCACCTGTCCAATGAGGAACTTGATAACGACAAGGTTACGGAATAGAGTAGAGAGAGAGATGCCACTCAACAGTGAACGGTAAAAATCTCTAACATTAGCTTACAACAGGTAATGCTTGCTTGTCAGAGCATTCGAAATATATTATGCGAAGTGGCGAAGGATCCGGTAATTAATAAGTAAATAAAATAGCTATAAAAAAAGTGACCGTTTATCCAGTATACCTAAAAATACATAACCTGAATAAAGTCTACTCACACACACACACATACAATTATACTGCTTGTAAATAGTTACGATTTCCGCAACAACGTCCATTTTAAATAGTTTCCATTACTTGGAAAATAACTGAATGAGAAAGATGAAAATACCTACTGACATGTCGTAATTAAAAACACGTTGCAAGGATTAAACACACCAAATTTCCTTCATGTCCATTCTAGGTATCAGTCCAAACAATGTTTTCTGCTAAACTCTTTGTTTACTGTGGAAAATAAATTGCGCCTGCCAAGCAAAGACGAAACGTATCCAGACATTCCGATGAAAGATTAATAACCTGTATTTGCGAATACTGGGGAAATCGTCTGCAGATTTTTATCACTAAAATTCTTTATTTTCAATTTTTAATCGTAAAAAGCATATTAGCATAAAATTCCAGGACGAAGAATACAAGAACCAAATAGATAAAGGAAAAAAAAAACAAATACTTGATTTTTAATTCTTAAAAAAAACACACAATATGAAACTCGAAGACGGAAAATTGACGAATCAGAGAGATAAGGGGGGGGGGGAACCAGTGTCCTCATAAACTGTTCCTTTTTATTTCCTTTACTCCCAGTTTCCGTGTAGTTTAAAGCCAATAAACCGGAGGTACTCGGCAGAGAGCGTTCCCCCTATGCAAAGCTGATCTGATTCCATTAAAGGATCCCAATCCGCACCGAAATCTCATCAATCTATCTCAGTCCCGCTCTCCCAAGTATCAATCCGGACCTCACGGAAAGCAAGCACTTCCCTCTTCTTTTCGTTTTTTTTTTTCTCTCTCTCTTTCCTTCGCTCGCTTTTCAGAAGGTGCAATGGACGTTTTAAGTGATTTTCTTTTTTTTCTCTCAAGATCATATCCCATTTATATCAGAAGTGTCGAAATCGAAAATAAAATACTTTTTGGTGTTTTTTTTTTCTTTTAAATCCTGACGTTCACTTTAATTTCAGTTTTCACGGTACAATTTCCGGCAGTTCGTCGTATTATATATGGAGGTATACATACAGGAATTTTCGTAATACCAAACGAGGCATAAATAATTTGTTTTTTAAAAATATATGTAGTTGGGAACTTTACCATTAATTTTGCGGCACTGATTTGGAGAAAACTCGGCTTTCCTGCTTAGTCAAAACCTTTCGAGATGAAAATAATATAAATATTAGTTCCATATATTCATCCTCACTAATAGATTCCCGTGAGAATTTGAGGAATCGAGTTTTTTTTATATACAGCCTTTTAAAGTATTACATAACATTCTATCACTAAAACTATAAACAATATTTACCCTAATAATAAATGCTCATTCAAATCCCATCATTCAATGACAGTTCCTCAGCCCTCTATCTTTTCTCAAACAAACAAAATATACGTTAACAAGAATGTAATTTCAATTGTTTCTTGCTTTTTTTATGGTAACGAGACGACCACACGTTTTTATTTTATTTCTCCATCAACCTACTATTCTCAGTACATAAGTATACAATTCACGTGTTTACAGAAAACTATATTTTTTTCGAAATCGGTGTAAAATCAATATCAGATCGTGGTAGGTGCGCACTGACAATATTGCACGGCAACAGCTGGCATCACGTATTCCCAGCAGATTACACAATAAATTGAAGTTACCAGACAGCATTACATTACAGACTGTAGGATAAAGCCAGGTCTAAGGTATCACAGTTTGTTGTTTATTAACAACAAACAAAATTATTTACTAAGTGTGAACTTGTGTACAGCTACAGCGTAATTTTTTTACCATAGTTGAATACCATCCTGTAAATCCACTTTATATTTGGTATCTTTTAAGAACACGATATACAACTTCTGTAGACACTCGCGAATATTAAATATGCAAAAGATACTCACGAATGTGAAACATGCAAAAGATACATCAATATACTCAAACAGAGTATATTTATCATTTAAAGTCACGAACAAAGGGCCAGGTTTCACACAGCAAATGTAGAATTGCAAAGTCGTTGGGCTGACAAGGCTCCCCAAAGTAAATATACCCTGCATATTTGAAACTAGCAGAGGGTAGAGAATCTATAGGAGTTCAGGTAAACTTAAACTGTAATTAAGAGCTGGTCAACGATTTGACAGATTGTGGTGAGCCTCTGAAGATATAAGAATAAAAATAGAAGTAAGAATAGACCTTACATTAATTTAATAAAGGGGCTCAGAGATGTGAATGCGGTTCATAAAAACAGTAATCTCCTCGATACCAAATCATTTTTGTCAGAAACATTTCAATTACAGTGTAGCGGTTTTTTTTTTTTAAGCTTGACCCTCCTAGCCTGTCCTCTCTCTCTCTCTCTCTCTCTCTCTCTCTCTCTCTCTCTCTCTCTCTCTCTCTCTCTCTCTCTCTCTCTAATTCACACAAGTGTAATAATTCCGGTAGCTGCTTTAAAGAGACGGTATGCTAGAGCAATCACGAGTTGAAGACATTTCGCAAGCAATAGACTAAGGCCATAAATTTGCCATTTCCTGTACCACTGAGTTTGTTCTACAATACTTTATCTTCAAAACAACCACATCTATAAACTTACTTAATGGCTATTTTTCTATGAACTTAACTTAATTCCCATTTTATCAAGACTCTCAACACAACATAACTATATTCCAAAACTTTACTAACGGACTTCAGCACACGCCAATGAAACGAAATTACTGATTTCAGCGCCTCTGAATCATCTTTAACTGAACGCGCATCAATAAATGTCATGGCATTTTGACTCCAATTGAATTCACAAACAGAAATCTTGATACTTCCCTGAATAAATAACGAGAAGCTAAACAAAAGCTCCAAAACACTGAAAGCGTTTACCCTTTTGAAAGAAAAAAAAAAAAAAAACAGTACATACGTGTCCTCGCATGAGTAAATGGAATACACGTCTGGACACGACCGGAATATGATAAAAAGTAGCAACGTCTATCTGCTGTGAATTGAAACAAGGGAAACACGCAGGTTTCTATGGACTCTACACGCACGTGGCTACAAAAACAAAGACTCTACACGCACGTGGCTACAAAAACAAAGACTCTACACGCACGTGGCTACAAAAACAAAGACTCTACACGCACGTGGCTACAAAAACAAAGACTCTACACGCACGTGGCTACAAAAACAAAGACTCTACACGCACGTGGCTACAAAAACAAAGACTCTACACGCACGTGGCTACAAAAACAAAGACTCTACACGCACGTGGCTACAAAAACAAAGACTCTACACGCACGTGGCTACAAAAACAAAGACTCTACACGCACGTGGCTACAAAAACAAAGACAGAAACACCGTTTCTAGCTTCAAAATTTTCTTGGGCCAATTTCGTATTTTTGCTTTACTTACACAAAGGAACGTTTATTAGTGTTACGACCAAGATTCTCCTCCAGGTTGAGAGAGAGAGAGAGAGAGAGAGAGAGAGAGAGAGAGAGAGAGAGAGAGAGAGAGAGAGAGAGAGAGAGGTTGTTTTATCGGCTTTTACCTTGTAAACTATCATGTATACAGAATTTACTGGTCACTTTCAGCAGATTTACAGTTACAATAACCTTCTACAAGCAATTGCACGTATCATTTCTCTCTCTCTCTCTCTCTCTCTCTCTCTCTCTCTCTCTCTCTCTCTCACACATATATATATACTGTATATATATATATATATATATATATATATATATATATATATATATATATATATATATATATATATATATATATATATATATATATATATATATATATATATATATATATATATATATATATATATATATATATACATATATATATAAAATATATGTATATATACATATATACATATAAGTACATCCGCAAATATCGTTTACCAGCCAAATCACAATACCTTGGCAATAACTTACACTAAAAGGGGAATTATATTTAATAAGTGCTTAGTCACCAGTGGGATTTGAACCGTTGCCTGGTGTAGCATAAATGTCACGGTTTATGTATTTGCCTGCAAGTTGGTGACTTTCCAAACAACAGCTACAGCTTCTCTGCAAGCGAATTATTACGTTTAGATTTGAAAGCTGCTTTCCTTATGCAAACTGAAACAACTTTAAGGGAATGCAGCTTTGCAATGCCTGTTACTTAACGTTTCTTTATGCTATAAATAAAATTATTATTATTATTATTATTATTATTATTATTATTATTATTATTATTATTATTATTATTATTATTCAGAAGATGAATCCTATTCACATGGGACAAGCCCATAGGGACCACTGGCTTGAAATTCAAGCTTGCAAAGAATATGGTATTCCTATTAAAAGCTAAAAAAAACTTCTGTGTATTTACAGTATGAAAGTTAAACTATTAAGTAATTAATAAATCAAATTAAACTATTAAGTAATTAATAAATCAAATTATCAGAGAAAAATGAAATTCCCAAAAGTTCGGTGCTAAGAAATTTCTTTTGATTAATAAATAAAAAAACGTTAAAAAGGCGTATAACTGGAAAAGATATTAAGACAACTAGACTAGTACATAATGCACGGCACTCACTCAGCCATTTATGGCATTACAGCAAAGCCCTGTAATTCATTAGAATAAATCCTCGTTAAATTACGGCCCCGTAATGTGAATACTTTTTGAAACAGACTGCGTATCATCTTAAACGCATTAACGGTTCATTTAGCAACAAAATTAATTGTATAAAGGGGCCATTTCTACATAAAGACTTATGGGATATAAATATACATATACATACATACATATCTATGCATAAGTATGAAAACACTGCAAAAAAAATTCCAAATAAATTTCAGATGTAAAATATTTTTGGAAGATGATAATTACCCTTAACTTCTTTGAAAGCTGCTGAGACATTAAATTGTTAACTGTCTTGGTACTTGGAGTACGTTCCTCAAAAGATGACCAGCCTCCTGGTTCTTCCACCCCGTATCTTGAATTCTTATATCGCAGAATTCAATGTCGGAAGAAAATGGTCCATTATCTAAAAATATTTTCAACGCGTCAATTCTGTGTGTATCCGAGGGGAGTATTGTATACCTTCTGAAGTCCCTGGGGCAATTTTAAAGAAATCTACGGCAGTTGAAAGACCGTTGGAGTATAGAACAACGGTGGGACCTATGAGGTCATTCAGCTCTGAAACTGAAATTGACAATAAAAAAGATTTCAAAAGTGTAGCAGGAGGAAAACCTCGCAGTTGCACTATGAAACAATTGTTAGGAGAAGGTGGATAGCAAGAAGGAAAAAAGAGAATATGAATGGAGGCAGAGTAAAAGGAATGAAATGGGATGCAGCTAGGGGCCGAAGGGACGCTGCAAAGAAACCTTAAGTAACGACTACAGTGCACCGCGTGAGGTGAAATAACGGCACTACCCCCTACGGGGTTGTAAGACTGTTGTACAGAAATGTGTCAGTAAGGATAGTTCTTTCACAGCATTTGCGTAATGAAACGCCGACTGCAAAATATAAGCCATAATTCATTGTAATATCTACCATTTCTTCACAGAAAATAATTCATACCATTCTCCTTATCGAAATCATGTTCATTTTCAAGTGTTTGTTACAGTCAGTGTAAAAAATATTTAAGAAAACACACAAGTCTTAAAGAACCTGAAAGTGTGCTTTAGCCCGCCAAGAGTAACCGGCCTAAGTAAAACACATTACTATATACGGCTGAAGTCTACAGCAGCTGCCATAAAAAATGTCCAGCTATATCCAAAGAAATGTTACCGCGCGCACTTTAGTAATGAAAACGCCCTCCTAGTTTTTTTTTTTTTTTTTTTCTTTTAACCATTTAGCAGACGAATATGTCAAGTTGTTCTGTGATAAAACATATGAGTCTATGCTAATGGACAAAGTATTCTGTACTCTCCTTAATTTCAAGGGCCCTTTGGGAAGCCATATAAAATGGTTAGGGACATAAAGGACGAATATTGAGGTTTACCTCGTTTCACCTCGCCCACATATTCGACGTCAAATTAAAACTAAAATAGTCTCGCATAAATTCTGTATAATAAAGAAAATACCCGAGTTTGACTTACGTGTAAGAAATAAATATTAATATTAATATTAATATATATATATAATATAACTATATATATAATATATATAACTATATATATATAACTATATATATATATATATATATATATATATATATATATATATATATATATATATATATATATATTTAAAGTATATATATATATATATATATATATATATATATATATATATATATATATATATATATATATATATATATATTTACAATGAGTATTTGTTAGGCAACAAATGTAACGACACACACACATACATATGTATATATATAAAATCACATCTTAAAACAAATGTTTATATTCACATGGCAAATAATAATAAACTCACCTGTGCTACGGTGAATAAGCGAGCACAATAATGCGCCTTCCAAGCAAGAAATTTCCGGATTGGCGAAAATAATTTCTGGATCTGGGGAAAATGAGACATTCTCCGTGAGAAAACAAGCAGTCTTTGGTTTAATGATATGTAAGAGAAGAATAAAATAATACCCCCTGCATTCAAGAACGTTTACATTCACTGTTGTTGTGATTAAAAGAGCTGATTAAACTAAAAAAATAAATAAATAAATACAACACGACAAAAGCAAATTTCTATCTTTTAATCTGAGGAATGAAGTATTACTCAAACTTAAATTTATATTACCTTGAAAATTATTTCAGAATACTAACCCAAAATGTTCATTCAATAATAATAATAATAATAATAATAATAATAATAATAATAATAATAATAATAATAATAATAATAATAATAATAATAGGTAAAAAGATCCTTTTAGGTGAAATGTTGAGTGATATATATATATATATATATATATATATATATATATATATATATATATATATATATATATATATATATATATATATATATATATATATATATATATATATATATATATATATATATATATATATATATATATATATATATATATATATATATATATATATATATATATATATACTTACAGCTGGACAGATTTTAAACTGCTTACCTGTAACAATGGATAATAATAATAATAATAATAATAATAATAATAATAATAATAATAATAATAATAATAATAATAATAATAATAATAATATCCGGGAGCTTTTGCCAAGCAAAACAAGTGTCACATATGAAACCCAGGACCCACTGATTAAACCTGACTACAGTACTGAAGAAGGCGTGCATAGCAAAACAGTTCTTAATCTTCAGCAGCAAAACACCTTACTAATTAAGAGCACCGACGTCAGGTACTGTAGAGAGAGAGAGAGAGAGAGAGAGAGAGAGAGAGAGAGAGAGAGAGAGAGAGAGAGAGAGTGACAAGGAGAAAGTGGATTAAGTGAAAGAGTCTCATCATCTAAAAAGCCCTAAGGGGATTCCTGGACTAAACCCCTTTTCCTGGAATATCAGGCCCGTCCTCTCTCTCTCTCTCTCTCTCTCTCTCTCTCTCTCTCTCTCTCTCTCTCTCTCTCTCTCTTCTCTCTTACTGGAAGGATGTAAATGCTGCTGTACAATGAGATGACAGCAGGGACGTCGCTTTTCCATTCTATAGGGCCTGTTAACTCAACAGGCCGGCCTTCCCTACAACCGTCCATCCAAGGGATGAATATCTTTTAATAGGTAATGAGAGAGAGAGAGAGAGAGAGAGAGAGAGAGAGAGAGAGAGAGAGAGAGAGAATGTAACGCATTCTCAATTAAATAATGTTTACAAAAAACAGCTTCGTTAACCAATAAAAATACGTTTAACAAGTAAGTCCTTAAATTCTATAAACATAAATACTGTATATATGTGTGTATATATATACATACATACATAATATACATACATATTTTATATATATATATATATATATATATATATATATATATATATATATATATATATATATATACGAATACATATATATAATTTATAATGAGTATTTATAAGGCAACAAATGCAATGGCATATATATATATATATATATATATATATATATATATATATATATATATATAATATCGCATTACTGAACCCGTTCGAATAACAGCTCGTCTAAAATAACAGCAATTCATCCAAGAATGATGAATATTTAACAATGCATCGAGCTCGAGGAATTACTGAAATCGTCGACAGTCTTTACTCTCAAAAATTATAACTCAAGAATAAAAAGGGGTATCATTCTCAGTTTTAAATTCTATTTCTCTTCGTTAGCCAATCCGAAATTTCAAGTTGGACCTGGTTTGGTTAACAAAGAGGCAATCAGACGGCTGAACCCTAACTGTAATTAAGTACAGGTTACGAATGGAAAAGCAAAAGTCAATTTTCCACGTTTCAGTTATTCCAGCCCTCTTTCTATTATCTGCCATAGTTTGCTCTCCCACTTTTTATTCCCGAATGTTTATACAAACGGAAGACCTCTTCATTAATTTCGTCAGCTGGGGTACGCCACGAATGGCCACAAATTTTTAGAGGAGGACAAAAGATCTTCATGGCCATTGCTACACAGGCAGCTAACAAGAAATGTTTAGGGGAGAGAGAGAGAGAGAGAGAGAGAGAGAGAGAGAGAGAGAGAGAGAGAGAGAGAGAAAATGTTGTTTTATCGGGTTTTATCTTGTTTAAGTTAAGTATACCTTAGTTTAACCATAGTTTAACCAGACCACTGAGCTGATTAACATCTCTCCAAGGGCTGGCCCGAAGGATTACAGTAGACTTATTTTACGTGGCTAAGAACCAGTTGGTTACCTAGCAACGGGACCTACAGCTTATTGTGGAATCCGAACCACATTATACCGAGAAATGAATTTCTATCACCAGAAAAAAATTCCTCTCATTCTTCACTGGCCGGCCAGAGAATCGAACGCGGGCCCAGCAGAGTGCTAGCCGAGAACTATACCGACCAGTCCAGCCAGGAACTCCTAGTTCGGAAAGGTCTGTCCACGCTACAGTAAAATCACCGTGTAGATTTAGGATTTTATCTGTAGACTAGCCTAGATACACTGCTGTAGAACAATCATAACCTAAAACATGATTATTATATCTAGCCATGTCTAAAATTTCAAGATTTACAGTATGGACTATAACATACTTTACATAATTATGTACTGATGGTGATATAGGACTATTCTACAAATAAAATCCCAAACCTGAACTATAATATTTTGACCAGTAATAAAGAATGGTAATTTGCTTTTCAAGCTACCAAGCACTCTAAGTAAACACTATAGGAAACTAGAAGTTGCGGGGAAGAAAATAATGAACGTCAAATGGTGTCTCACATTTAACACTGTACGTCTAAAAACACAAACATTCAATGAGAGTATATTGACACAAAGAAAGTGAAACAAAAGAGTTCAAGATCTTTTGCCTGTACTCTAAGGCATTCTCATGCAAGAGATATACACTTCTCTTATGGCCATTTACTCTATTTACATATATATCCCTTTAGGAGCACATTGTGACACACCAGTTCACATTTATCATTTTTTTCACAGCTTCTACCGTGCTATAATGTTTACTTAGAGCGTCTAGTACCTTGAAAAGAAAACTACCATCGTTACTAGTTAAAAAGTTATGTAGGTTTACGATTTTACTCAGTTTCGACACATTCATGTATCAACATCAGTTCTAAAATATGCTCAGTACAATATTAGTCGATACTGTTCATCTTAAAATTTTAGACATGGATGGCTTAATTTCATGCCTAAACTTTGTGTATCCTTGTAATCCAATGCCCAATAAGCTCAAAAGCACCAGCCAGAGAACCCGGGTTCGGTTTCTGAGGACCCAGAAACACTGAACACGTTCCGTTAAATGCTATGGCGCCTGTGTTAAACCGTGAATTATGTACAAGTAGACACCAGAGGAGAATGGCATGGGGCTAGCAACCTCATCTCAAAACTCTTGCTGAGAACCAATAGGCTTAACCCATTCTGTAGACGGCCAAGGGAAAAAGGCATGTAAGGAAAAATTATATATATATATATATATATATATATATATATATATATATATATATATATATATGTGTGTGTGTGTGTGTGTGTGTGTGTGTGTGTGTGTGTACATCCGCATACATACATATATACCTATCTATAAATATATATATATATATATATATATATATATATATATATATATATATATATGTGTGTGTGTGTGTGTGTGTGTGTGTGTATGTGTGGGGCAGACACACCTACAGAGAAGTAGGTTACAATGCTTTCCTTAAATAGTCACCACTGCCGCAATGTGGGCAAACGTAGATGAATTAACATTTCATAAAGATACAGTCTGCAGAGGATTAAGGCAAAAAAAGAAATGAAACTCTTGCAACCGTTATCGTACTTCTCTTCATTATAGATCATTCATTGTTGGAATATCCGTCTTCACATTCTTCAACTATCGTACTTTCCAAACCCCGCCGTGGATCATGTGCGCGTGTGCACGCGCGCATGGACGCACTGTCCGTCCGTCCGTGTGCACACGTACAAAGGGAAACTTCGGAGCAGCAGCAGAAGTTTAGTATAAAGGGCCGGCGCGGAAATTCTGTATGCAAGAATCCCGCAACCAATAGCACATTTTGAGATAGTTTCACGTCATTGCCTACATAACATAACATAAAAGGGACTGACGAAAAAATGGGGATGCTACGAATTCCTGAGCACAGTTAAGTGAACAAAGTTTAGGGACATAAGGGAAAGTTTAGTCATAAAAGACTCCTAGTGGGACACTGCTGGAAGGCTGTTACAGAAAACGGGCATTCCACAACACACACCGCCCGCCAGAAGAAGCCGGGACCGTCTTCGCAGTTGAAAACATCCCGACACACACACACACACACACATGTATGAAAATCCCACAACTAACACTGTCGCAATTGGCTGCTACTTTTGCTTTCGTGCGGATGGATGGCTCTCGCTTCAAAATGCAAAAGACGAAAGGCACTGTTGGATTTTCACTGTATATTTTCATATCTCAGTATTTCACGATAGAGACAAGAACATAAGAGACAAGAAAATAAGCAAACAGGCGCCAACCTGATACAGCTGCAATGTGTTATAACTTTTTCCATTTGTACACTTTCTCCTTACGAGTTAGCTCCAGAAGATTTAGCCTGTTATGTTCTGTTGACGTATGGCCTTCGCTGGAGGTAACCCATTCAATAACTGACCAAACAAAATATTACTTGATGTCAATTATCACAGGCAAGCATTATGGAGAACATACAAGTATTGTTCCGTCAAATCATATATATATATATATATATATATATATATATATATATATATATATATATATATATATATATATATAATCAGAAAGCTACAAACGTCCTTTAATATCCAATTCACTCTACCTCGGAAGTAATATATTTTCATATATGTTACCGAAGGGGAATTTTTAGGTGATAATAAGTCCACCGTCCCGTGGGATCGAACCAGCGACGGACGGGGGAATCAGGACTTACAGTGACACACTAACCAGTCGGCCACTGGTTAGTGTGTCACTGTAAGTCCTGATTCCCCCGTCCGTCGCTGGTTCGATCCCACGGGACGGTGGACTTATTATCACCTAAAAATTCCCCTTCGGTAACATATATGAAAATATATTACTTCGAGGTAGAGTGAATTGATATTAAAGACGTTTGTAGCTTTCTGATTGTATATGAATCACGGTGATGTGATAAATAGTCATATATATATATATATATATATATATATATATATATATATATATATATATATATATATATATATATATACACATATATATATATATACACACACACACACACATATATATATATATATATATATATATATATATATATATATATATATATATATATATATATATATATATATACCATTTTCCAAATAAGCATAGCCTCAGAGGAAAAAAGGCATCAGTCAGTGTACAGTCATCTGACTGTTAATACAGGGATTTACAAACCACCATATACAAAAAACTTCCACAACATTAACCTCTTCATATACCAACACAGAATGGCGACTTGTCAACAGCGTGCCAAACCCGCTTACTGCAATATTCACTTTTACCTCTATCATGCAAACAATATCGCTCCCTGAATATTATGGGCCTTCTACTGCTTCGACTCTTCAGTTCCATCCATGCACCTCTTTCTATTCCTTCCTATCCTCCAAACTCTTACAATTATACATTCTGTTCACCTGTATATTACCATCCATTCCTTCCACAGCCTTAAATACACGTGGCCATCCTTCCATTCCAACACGATCACCTGGAAACATCGGCTACTTCACACTACATTAACGACCCCTTTTCTTATCCGGAAAATTTGAACGGGCATGTATCATCTTTTTCTTAAAATATTAATATCAAATGGCTCCAGAGTAATACTGTAATACGACTCGCCCCTGACAAAATTCTACAACAAAACAGTCACTCCCACCTACTTACCCTAACACAAGAATTTTTGGCCATAAAAATAACACTTAATTACTCTTGACGCACACATTCTAAACAGGACATCCAAAGCAGCCCCCCCCCCTTTTCTTTCTCTTGTAATTCTATCATAAGCGTTTTTCAGGTTCATTTATACCATAATACAACTTTCCTCCTTGCTCTCAAACTTCCAGCACAATTGTAGCATTATAAACAATTGATCTACACACCCTCCTCTTTGGCCAGCGACCTGTCCGTCACTTGACTGACACTCTCAATCAAAAACCTTTCCCAGCATCCCTTTCAACACTTACAGAACAATGCGCTCAATAATCTTCCAAGCTGCATGTATTTCCTTCAATAAAACTTCTCTGCTTTCTTAAACAATCTGCACAGATTTACCCGGAATTCTTAACATGTCAACTTTTTTTTTTTTACTCTTTTTCACTGACTCCTGCAACTATGCATTAAAATAATTCCCTTCTCCTTAGCGAACTCTCTTTGACATCATTCACCCCCTTACTGCTTTTATCTCCTGCGATCACAAACATGTCTTGCTTATTCCGCGAACCAACCCTCAAGTTTTGTATGCCCTTTCATATACTTCTTCCACTGAAGTGTCTTTAATCTTTGCCTATTACAGTTCAGTGTTTACCCATCTTCCACTTCGAAGCAACTACCACTTCATTGTCAAACTCGTTCTTCTTATTCAATCATTCCTCTCTAACTAAAACTTTATCAGAATTTTCTTTCGCTTAAATCTGAAAAATGACCAAATATATATCCACCAACTCCATTTTTTACCATCGCATCCATAAAGTTCATCTTCCATCTACTCTGTACTAGCACAATTTAAAAACAATGTGATTCAAAATATCAGTTACTTTTACGCAAATGATTATGTAGAGAAAGTCTAAATTAGTTTCTCTAAACTTTCAATTCTCATTCTCTCCAGGAACCTAGCGCCTACCAACAAGGCCATTTCTCTGTCACAGCCCTTTCACGTATGTCAAACCAAGCAATACAGATTCAGACTCCCACAAAGTCTCATTCACTATCAATCTTTTCTATTTTCTACTTATTTTACAACTTTTCTCCTGCCACGCTATACATACATGCACTAATCGCTGTTTCCTCTAATAGGAGTTGGCTTCAATGCATCACAGCAACAGCAGCTACTTTCACATTTATCTTTTAACTGTTCAAAGATGAATCTCTGGTGATAAAAACCTCAAACTTCAGGTACACATATATATATATATATATATATATATATATATATATATATATATATATATATATATATATATATATATATATATGTACATATACATACAAACAAACATACATCTATGCATACATACATACATACATAAACAGATATACGGTTGGCAACTACTTCCATCTTTCATTGGCACCGCAACGAACACTGAATCGTCGTCTTAACCAAGAGAAAGATGACCAATCTCCTGGACACAGTGATGATTCTTATCAGAATCATAACATGTAAAATTACCAGCGTACATCCGACGCATCTTTTTGTCCCCCCCCCCCCATTTTCCTTACGACGGAGACTTACCAACTTGGATGAAGTCCATCTCAAGACAGATAAAATGGTGGTTAATTCTCAAGTTTATCTCGGGAGAAATATAATTTTTATGATCACTTTTTATAGTCTTCAGAGGACTGGGTAGCAAATGACCGAGATAAACGCTCCTCCTTCTTTCCCCCCTTTTATCTTTTTTGGCAAGTCGCATTTTTTTTTTATTAGCCTCCGAGTCATAATTCCCCGCGTCTTCCAACTACATGAAACTAACCTCAGAACACTTCTATTACTTCCAGCCCTCTCCGAAATCAAGAGTTCGGGCTGGAGAGAGAGAGAGAGAGAGAGAGAGAGAGAGAGAGAGAGAGAGAGAGAGAGAGAGAGAGAGAGAGAGAGCTAATTCAGAACTACAATCACACTTACGAAATGTGTCATATATCCTATTCCTGAGAGAGAGAGAGAGAGAGAGAGAGAGAGAGAGAGAGAGAGAGCTAATTCAGAACTACAATCACACTTACGAAATGTGTCATTTATCCTATTCCTGAGAGAGAGAGAGAGAGAGAGAGAGAGAGAGAGAGAGAGAGAGAGAGAGAGAGAGAGAGAGAGAGAGAGAGAGAAAGCAATCAACTACAATCACACTTACGAAATGTCTCCATATTTCCTATTCCTGAGAGAGAGAGAGAGAGAGAGAGAGAGAGAGAGAGAGAGAGAGAGAGAGAGAGAGAGCTAATTCAGAACTACAATCACACTTACATGAAATGTGTCATTTATCCTATTCCTGAGAGAGAGAGAGAGAGAGAGAGAGAGAGAGAGAGAGAGAGAGAGAGAGAGAGAGAGAGAGAGAGAGAGAGAGAGAGAAAGGCTAATTCAGAACTACAATCACACTTACGAAATGTCTCCATATTTCCTATTCCTGAGAGAGAGAGAGAGAGAGAGAGAGAGAGAGAGAGAGAGAGAGAGAGAGAGAGAGAGAGAGAGAGAGAGAGAGAGAGAGAGAGAGAGAGAGAGAGAAAGGCTAATTCAGAACTACAATCACAATTACGAAATGTCTCCATATTTCCTATTCCTGAGAGAGAGAGAGAGAGAGAGAGAGAGAGAGAGAGAGAGAGAGAGAGAGAGAGAGAGAGAGAGAGAGCAGCCAATTTAAAACTACAACCGCATTTACGGAATGTCTCCACATTTCCTATTCCTCTGCTCAAACAATCTGTCGGTCGGTCTGCTTATCAACGTACGTTAGTCACAAACTGGCATATTACAACCTTAAGAAAAAGCACTTGACTTAAGACGACTGCTTTTACGTTCGTAAACCGAAAAGCCGAACTGCTGGGAGTCAATCATAAAATCTGTACTCTGAGCACTATAACGTGAGCATTAAATCCAAAAATTTGTTTCCAGGACTGCGAGGCATTTTCAGTCCTAAACCGTAGTTGCGAGACTGCTTATATGAAGTGTTTACATGAAGTTTTCAAATATTTATAACTCTCAGTCGTCCATTTCAAATGATGATAAGGTGCAATATATTATTGGTTCTGACTTGTTGAACAGGTACGCTGGAAAATTATCAAATCAATCCAGTTTCCTGACCCTTGAATTTAATTAAATATTATGAGTTATCATCATGCAATACTACATTACAATGTAATCGAACCTTCATCAAACCTGGATACTTTTATTTGTTTTAAATAATCAAGCACTAATTTGATGGATTAGGAATATTACTGGTGACACAATGGGTTGATAGTTCGTAAGTTAATTAAACGTAAGAGAAGTGTTAATATCAGTACTGCAGTAATTAAACTCTAATCCTTCTGTAAGCCCAGTGATTTTTTATCACAATACTTGCGTAATATTATACCAAGTTACTACTAAACTATAAAAATCTTCACTGAAGCATGATAATACAATTATTACAATTAACAACAATCACAACTGGACAAAGGGCGACAACATGCACAAACACTCTTGGAATGATAACAGTATGTAACGACTTTCCATACGAAATGTTAAAGCTTATAATACCAGCATTAATGAGACACACTGTGTGCTAAAAGAGTACGCAATGGTCAACAAGAAAAGGAGAACAAGAATATCATGCAGCGCGATCGTCAAAGTTCCCCCCTTTTCTTTTTATTTTTGTCTTCTTTCAAAACGTGAATAACTGCCTTCACAAGCGTCCTGTTTAGTCAAACGTATATTTCGGATATACATTTGACTAAACTATCAACATATGTATGTACTACATAAAACATCCTCAAAACCTTCCCTTCAGAGAGAGAGAGAGAGAGAGAGAGAGAGAGAGAGAGAGAGAGAGAGAGAGAGAGAGAGAGTACAGTAAATTGAATTCATTCATTCAGTAATCCAGGCAGGTCATTGCGCTGTAAATAAAAAATTAGATAGTGTTTACCGATTCTGAAACGCCTGTCACTTATTTTGCATATTTTTGCACTACACCGGATTTACTATATCTATGAACAGAAATATTCCATTATCAATATCTGTGTAAGCATACAGCAGATCTACACAAATGCAAACTGTACTACTGAATTGTATAATACAGGTTAGTGTACTGAAGTAATAATAATAAACATTATCAATGATAATATATATATACAGTGTATATATATATATATATATATATATATATATATATATATATATAAATATATATATATATATATATATATATATATATATATATATATATATATATATATATATATATAAATTACTGACTCGCGTCAGGATCGAACCCAGGTCTTTCAATTGAAGGACGAGACCACTGCCAACCAGGCCACACAATTCTCGTCTTTCAATTGAAAGACCTGGGTTCGATCCTGATGTGAGACAGAAATTTATGTCTGTTCCACACATGATTGAGTGTTGATTATTTCTGTGTATATATATATATATATATATATATATATATATATATATATATATATATATATATATATTCGAAATAAACAATTTTCTGTTCTTGAACAGTGAAATGATTTTGAAATTTCATATGTCCAGTATTACAGACTGGCTTAGTTTCCACTGAACTGATAAATGTTGTAATAACTTAACTAATCGTTTACACGTGGGTAGTCTTAATAAGGACATCACATATATCTAGTGGCACATGACACTTAAAACTAGAAAAAAAAGTAAAAATGCGCAAACTTGAAAAAAAAGTAAATATGCGCTGAAGAGTCTTCGGCGCAATCGAGTTTTCTGTACAGCCGTTACAGCGTATAATCAAGGCCACCGAAAATAGATCTATCTTTCGGTGGTCTCGGTATAATGCTGTATGAACCCCGGCCCATGAAACTTTAACCACAGCTTGGTGGTGGCCTGCCCTATATCGCTGCCAGACGCAGGATTATGGCTAACTTTAACATTAAATAAAATAAAAACTTCTGAGGCTAAAGGGCTGCAATTTGCTATGTCTGATGATTGGAGGGTGGATGAACAACATACCAATTTGCAGCCCTCTAGCCTCAGTAGCTTTTAAGATTTAAGGGCGGACAGAAAAAGTGCGGACGGACAGGCAAAGCCGACACAACAGTTTTCTTTTACAGAAAACTAAAAATCTGAATTACCACATCTTGTCACGGATATAATCGACATGGTTTTCCTAGAACACTCTTTACGACATTATAAAAGACAAGATTCTCCCTTCACAATCTGCCCCCACGAATAAACAAAAACAGCTGTTATTTACTCCCGAATAACATCAGAGATAATCTTTAATAGCACAAATATTAACTGCCCTCAAAAATATTAATGGCGACTGATCCAGAAATATCTTTATTCATGTTAACAAATTCTTTACAAACTTCCTTTGGGGTTAACCAGCAACAAAGGAATTGACGCATGACACGTGGCCTCATGCGCTGTCTTTCATGACAACACACTTTTTCGTCAATGAGGTGCATTGAAACTACTGAATGTATATACAACCTTAATACCGTCTAAATTTATGAAATGCGATATAATTATATATATATATATATATATATATATATATATATATATATATATATATATATATATATATATATATATATAATTCTGACTCACATCAGGATCGAACCCTGACCTTTCAATTGAAAGACGAGACCGCTGCCAACCAAGCCACACGAGTCATAAAAGAAGTTGGAACCTGAGTACCACTGCCTAAGGCTTTACCGGGGCAGGCTAACTGTTTGCATACCAGCGCGTTTTCCCCAACTTCCTGACTCAGCAATGACCAATTGCGAGCATTTCATTCGAATTATCCTTTCTGAGTGAATATGATAGAAATAATCAACACACAATCACGTGTGGAACAGAAATAGATTTCTGACTCACACCAGGATCGAATCCAAGTCTTTCAACTGAACGACCTGGGTTCGATCCTGATGTGAGACAGAAATTGATTGTGTGTCGATTATTTCTAACATATATATATATATATATATATATATATATATATATATATATATATATATATATATATATATATATGTGTGTGTGTGTGTATATATATATAATGTGTATATATTTATATTATATATGTATGTATGTACTGTATACATATATATATTGACATATACAGTATGTATACATATACGAGTATATATACATCAAAATGGCATCTTGAGTTTTTTCTTCCTATATGCGTTACAAACCGTTAGCGATTAATTTTCATTTAAGAATTTTCAACGTCCCAGGCAAAACCTTTTAGTTATGTAATTCTATGCCTTGCAGCGCAATACACAAAAATCCACAATTTTTCAAAGTTATTTTGGCCCGTTGAAGGTCCATTTAGCAGTTTTTATATCTGGAAGCTGGGTATTGTTTCATGGAAACAGAAATCTTTTGTTGCAAACTTTGACTGCGAACAAAGTTTAGGGTACCGCCAGTAAGCTCTAAGCCATGTAAACAAGCATTCCTTTCAAGTTTCTAAGTGGTTAACATAAAAAATAAGTCAGTAGTTTATGAAAAGGCAATTTTAAGCAAGTGGCTTGAATCAAATACCACAATACAAAAAAATATGTGTAATGTTACTTATGGTTTGTGCAATAAAAATTCACAATTATATAGTAAACTATATTACTATAAAATTGTGGAGTTTTAGGACAAACTGTTTTTCACGAGATTGTGAATTTCTTAGCGATTACTTATGGCAATAATGACTGCTGGTGTTCATGGCATTCAAAATTAGAGTATCAAATCTAAAAGAAACCAAAATGACCGACTAATTAACTTCCATGATAGAGAATGCCAGTGCGCAAGAGAGTTTTCCATGATACAGAATGCCCGTCTGCAAAAAGTCTCTTAGAAAAGAAGAATGGGTTAGTGTTCCTAGACTGCTAACCCCCGTAGAGGGTTCTTAGAACACAAGCATTTCTGAGCAGGCTTGTGCAGATTTTAATATCACATCAAGACTGTGGACCATAATTCAACGCCGCCCCACACCCCCCGCCCAAACAATTACATTTCTGTTCCACCCAGAACGTTAACACTTGAGGCTTAACTTTTCAGCCAATACTCTCCGCATTATATAAGCAAACTGACCATACCAAAACTAACATCTCTATCAAGGGTAAAATTTATGGCCACAGATAATGAGCTCCAACATTAATTGAACAATCCAAAAACCCATTAATGTGACCAGGAACACCTGCCAAAAAACCAGGTAAGTAATTTAGATATAATTAACAAACATATATAACAAAACCCTAAAAAACGAATGTTGCCTAAAAGTAGCAATGAAGTCCATCAACCTTCTATATCATTGCCATGACATTGTTTAACCATTTAAACAAAAGCGAAAAGATACATTTGCAAAAACCAATTTTCCAATAAACTACTGAACGACAACGTTAAATTCCAATATAACTATACACAGTGAAGTTAAGTATACCTTAGTTTAACCAGACCACTGAGCTGATTAACAGCTCTCCTAGGGCTGGCCCGAAGGATTACAGTAGCCTTATTTTACGTGGCTAAGAACCAATTGGTTACCTAGCAACGGGGCCTACAGCTTATTGTGGAATCCGAGCCACATTATAGCGAGAAATGAATTTCTATCACCAGAAATAAATTCCTTTAATTCTTCATTGGCCGGCCGGAGAATCGAACGCGGGGCTAGGAGAGTACTAGCCGAGTACGATATCGACCCATCCAGTGAGGAACTACTATATACAGTAAAGTATATATACATATATATATATATATATATATATATATATATATATATATATATATATATATATATATATGTATGTATGTATGTACACACATATATACATATGTATATATATAAATATATTTTAATACACACACACACAAAATACATTTATATGTATGTGTGTGTGTTCCCTGTAGCTCTGACAACACCGCAGGCATGGAAATAGGAACCGCATTAGACAAATCGTCATGGCACAGATACAGAAAATTGGAAATACGAAAGCCAAAAGAATGTGGGAATAACACTGCATATTTAACGTTTTGGAGGCAGGATTTACCCTCCTCCCAATTACTTTCGCTCCGCAAGAGGATGAGAAAACAACCCTTTCAAAGCACCTATATCCGAAAAGTCACCCAAAATGAAATCTGAAGACAAGAAATGAGTGAAAAAGCAAGCAACCAACTGTATACAAGGATAATCCACGACAATACATCATCCCCTTTATTTTAATCAGTTTTTTTTTTTATTTAAATAAAGCAAACTTCATAATCAAAATGTATATTCCACCAGAAAGCCTGTCATGACAAGAAAGAACAAATACGACCTTTCCAGATTCACAGGGGCATTTACCTGCATTCTGAAGACAAAAAATCAAACCATCTACGAATTTTCATTTAAAATAATTCGTTAGAGGACCGACACTGTTACAGACTGATTGACAGGTCTACACTATTTGAGAAGGTACCATCATTACAAAAAAATTCAGTAAATTTAAGCTACCTCGAAGATCACGTCTTTAAAATGATGTAACGCCTCTTCACCTTTAAAATTCAATTATCATAATCACGTTTAACCATCTAACATTCAAGAAACACCAGGTAGTGGATCCCGATGATAAAAAAACTCAGCATTCGCCAAGTCCATCTACCCGCGCACCTTCTAAATCTCCTTAGCATTCAATTATGCTGCTCGGAATAAGACGTTGAAAGATCCTTTCGAAGCGGCGTTTGAGGAATCAGCCGAGTCTAACAGCGGTTCTCATCTCCTCTCTTCCCCTTCTATTGCCCCATAAAGAGGATATTATTCTATTAATTCCTTGGGGCTCCCTTTATCTCCCGCTCGAGAGATGGAGCCGCTCCGTCATAAGGTCAGGGAAAAAGTATCGCCATTTCCCATTCCGGAGGCGCAACTAAATGAATCTAATATATAAACGTAGCTGCAGATTACATCAAGTGTTATTATCTCCGCCGCCCTTTCAAAGGGATCCTTCATCCCCTTTCCCGTACCATCACCATCCCGGCCAGCACACCACCACATAGACGCCCCCCCGCCCCCACCCACCTACCCCAGCCCAACCAATGGACGAGGGGAGGGGAGCCTTTCCCACTCTAGCTCCTGATGCTCCTTACAATAGCTCCTCCCTACCCCCTTCCCTTCGAGTCAAATATTACCTCACCTGCCTTTATTTGTATTTCCGTCGTGCCCAAGCCATCTCACCCCATTCCCCCATTCCCCCTTCCTCACTAAATATTCTAGTTACTGCTGAAAAGTTACCCTTTATCAAAGGATTTAAAAAGCATCGTCACCGGCCGAGATTTTATATGAACGTTTGCGACTAATAAATAAAAAAGAAGAACCATTAGGATTAAATATCCATAAATAACACCCAATACATATTTCCAACTTTATCCTCCCCTACGACTTTTTCAAAAGAGAGGAATTAAATTCAGTACGATGTGAATTTTGGCATTTTTTTGTAATGTTGATGTTACGACATACAGTGAAAAATGTCGTTTTAAATCGGAGATTTCCGTTTTGGCAAATGTCATGTGAAGATTCTAAATACTAGAAAAGTATTATTTTTTTTTTTTTCATCCAGCAAAGTAATAATTGTTTGGTAACTACAATACTTGGAGATTTTTCAGATATCTAAAAAGTTTACAAAATATTTCAGTATCCGAAAATGTGTCTCAATCTCATTTTTATGCTGCACTGCTTAGAACCCGGAAGCAGCTGCATTTAGAAGTGCACTGAACGTTTGAAGGACTCAAAGCTAAAACGCAGCTGCATGGCAGGGCAGCAGCTGTAAAAGAGACACCCCCAAACATCCTGAAACACCACAGACTGAAAGACTAACGAAAGTCGTATAGCAAAAGAAAAAAAAGGGACAAAGACCAAAAATGTCATATTAGGCGCAATATCTGGTTTTAAAATACAGGCTTAGAAATTGCTAATTATTTTATTTTCTACCTACAAGAGCATAACCGCATTTATTCCCTCATTCACTGGGGCTCTATCATTATAGCTACACAAAAAGTGTTCCTGTACAAATCTTTAAATACAATCATGAATTCCAACAGAAACATATTTTCATATATATGTGATTACTACTTTATACAATAACTTTTCATAAACTTAACAGAAATACTAACAATATAGAATTTGGAAACTGAATGCGTATTCTTGACATATTATTAATACGAGAAAACCAATGTTCACACATAATGGTTCACAGCAACCTGGAATAACTTAACTCCACTAAGTGCATGGGTGGTACAGAAATTCAGAGACTGCCAACGCTCAGCAGGCAATGAAGTTAGAACAACGAAGCCTAATCTAACCTGAATCCCCATTAAGATCAGAATAATTAATCACATGCAGTAACTTTTCTCATGGATTCTCTAAATCAAATTAACGCTGTGATGTTTACCATGGGAAATTCTCATGCTTAAATGCTGGTTCAAGAGTCACGACACGCTAAGTCGGTGATGAAAATTCGTCAGATAACGGACTTTCCAAGAAGGAAAAAATAACGCCAATCTTAAAGATCTGACTAATGAGAAAATGCAGTAGCTGTGCGAAAAAAAATCTGTTGGGGATAAATACATGCCCAGATCTGAAAAACTGAAGTCACCAGTTGTTATACATCTTGATCTGAGGCCGTGTGACAAGTCTCGCTTAGTACCACGGCGTCTGGCATTCTTTTCCAGTCATCCTTCCAAGCACTGACCAGATCCAACGGTATACCCAAACATGTTACTACGTAAGATTATTCATTTAGTCAATAACTCTGATTTCGCTCGCTTACGTAATTTCTGTCATTTTAAACCTGATATTTTCTTAATAAGGAATGTAAGATCTAGAACAATTTTTTTTTATATATTTACATTGATAAGTATGAGGAAAGGACATTCATCTTGTTGGATGACATTATGTTACCACTAACAATGAAAATACTTTAATGAAATAGATGAAAATAACCAAACTAAAGAAGGCAACATAGTACGAAAGGGGACAATTACAGTACCAAAGATGACAAGATAATGTTGTAGGCTACACATGGAGGTAATCGTTATGGATAGCAAATTATTAAATCATCAAAGACTCACAAGAATTTTATGGACAAGAAAATGAAGGCGCCACAAAAATACAGGGATAGGGTGGGAACCAGTCTTTAACCTGGCAGATTTTAAAATGTGCAGGGTTCAGCAAATGATGTGTAGATGGGGCAAAAATTTCCATGGGTATTGCATCTTTTGGGATGTTTCTATGCTTCCCTCGCAACCAGTTACCAAGAATGCTTGAATAAAAAATTAAGTCGCCTCTATTCCAAAACTCTACTTTTTACGCTTGTCCCCAAAAGAAACAGTTATGAAAACCATCACACACACATGATAACACTGCTGTCTGTGTGTGTGTGTGTGTGTATATATATATATATATATATATATATATATATATATATATATATATATATATATATATATATATATATATAATTTCTGACTCACATCAGGATCAGAACCCAGGTCTTTCAACTGAAAGACCTGGGTTCGATCCTGATGATGAGTCAGAAATTTATTTCTGTTCCACACGTAATTGTGTTGATTATATATATATATATATATATATATATATATATATATATATATATATATATATATATTATATATATGTATATATATATATGAAGAGAAAGTGAGCAGTATCCTTATCTTCCTCTTACTGTTGACCCTTTACCTCCAAATCCAATTTTCTTAGTAACCATTATGAACTTTGTATAACAGTGAGGTTCTCAAGCTAATGGCTTAATCTCTTAAAAATGCTCAAGTTTAGACAAGAAGCGACTACTTTGCGTCCATAATATATTTAATAAAAGCCTGGCGGTGAAAATATACCGAATGAATGTATATAATAATAATAATAATAATAATAATAATAATAATAATAATAATAATAATAATAATAATAATATAATAAATATAGATAGATTTTATCATCATATGAATTTTGTTTCTGGCAGAATAAAAACTGCTATTATTAATATCAGTTTACCGACAGCCTTCACTCATATTTTACCATTATTCTCAGACTTTAAAGGTATTTGGCTGGAAAATCCCCATTTCCTATTGACTGTACGACCAATTATGGCACTGAACTACATCTAATACCACCAGGTTACAAACAAATTTATAAAAACGGTTAAAACTAGTTCTAGGGTATCGCTCTACATTTGTTAACTTAGAACAAATGCGTAATATTCCATTTGACTTTCAATTATCAATCAGATGTCACTTTGTGGCTTACAGGTATCTCCGGTATGATAGCGGATTATGAAGTTGTAATTCCGAATAATCTAATTGGTCGGACAGTTTTTAAAAATTGAATTAGCAGAACTGTGAAAAGTGGCATGTACTTAAAAACACTAAGATTGAATTTCTACGGCCGTTTCACCGAAATAATCAGCAGATCAATTAATTTTACTGTTTAATAAAAATTTGATATCGTAACAACACCAAATCAAAACTTCCAATCCATCAAGTACGCTTTGCCTCAAGTGTAAAATTGAAGAGAAGGGCACACTTAGATAAGGCTTCTTAACAAGGTGTGTGAAAAGCGTGTTTCGGGTTAAATTTTGTGAGTGAAGCTGCACGTACAAAGAAAAGCTGAATATGTCTACAAGATTCCTGAGGAAGCTTATGATACAACTACTAGCCACAGAATTTAATGAACTGAGTAAAGAATTTAGGCCAAAGGCCAAGCGCTAAGGCCTATGAGGTCATTCAGCGCTGAAACGGAAATTGACAGTAAGGAGGGTTGAAAGGTGTAACAGGAGGAAAACCTGACAGTTTCACTATGAATCAATTGTTAGAAGAGGGTGGAAAGTAAGATGGAAGAAAGAGAATATGAAAGGAGGTACGGTAAAATGAATGAAAGGGGTTGCAGCTAGGGGCCGAAGGGAACTGCAAAGAACCCTGAGTAATGCCTACAGTGCACCGCATGAGGTGCACTGACTGTACTGACCCCCTAGGGCCACAGAATTTATGGAATGTATAATATTCGAGGTAGTTTCCAAAAACTGACAGAAACTGGATCATAACAAAATTGAAGATTGCTTTAGACTTCTCAGTTCCAGAGGTCCTTTATTCCTCACACAGTCTGACTAGGGAATAGCCACCCTGAAGATACTGTGCAACTGGAACTTCAAAGTCCAAGCGATGATGCAACGCATTACTATCCTAATACAGTTCTCCTTGTATTTTAATAATTCACTTGCATTTTTATCTACTCCTTTTTTATTAATTCGTTACTCTGCTTTTTTCGTTTTTCATTAATTTCTCTCTTCTTTCTGAATTCCTATTACCTTTTATTACTTCTTTTCATGAACACCATATACTCTGGAAGCTTGAATTTCAAGTCAGTGGCCCCTTTGGTGGGCTTGTTCCATATGAAAAGGGTTCATCCTCTGAATAATAATAATAATAATAATAATAATAATAATAATAATAATAATAATAATAATAATAATAATAATAATAATTCAGACGGTAGGGCGTGACTGGATTTACGGTTAAGTGTAAAAGAAGGATGTACCATATTTCCTTGGTCGATTCATGTTTATATGATGAAGATGAAGCCGCTGAACTGTCATGACTGATGATTGCAGATGACAGTAGTGATCAGTTCTGAAGCGAAATCTAGAGGGAATTCGTGTATTTTCTAAAAAGAGACATAACAAGAATCTCTCTCTCTCTCTCTCTCTCTCTCTCTCTCTCTCTCTCTCTCTCTCTCTCTCTCTCTCTCTCATATATATACACACACACACACGCATATATTAAATGTATGTATGTATGTATGTATGTATGTATGTATGTATGTATGTATGTATGTATGTATGTATGTATAACATATAATTGTAATAACCATAATACCATCTGAACTTCTCAATTTCTTCACATTTTTTGGGATACACTTTTCACTACAAAGCCTTAAGATCCAGATGAAGACCTAAATAAAGGCATTCTGGCGTCCTTAGCAGGATTCGAACCGGCATTCGGTATATGCAAAACGAGGTCACGTTAACCCACCTGCTGATTACAACTAAATTATATATGTATATATATATACATACACGCACATATATATGTATGTATACACACACACACACACACACACACATATATATATATATATATATATATATATATATATATATATATATATATATATATATATATATATATATATTATATATATATAACACATTTTACATTATATCTTGCGTGATAATCACTAAAGTATAAAAATATTTACATTCTTAATAGTAGAATCTCACTCTACGTCGACCTAAGGCTTGCTTACTAATCAACGGACTAACATAAAACTAGTTTTCGACATAATGTAACGTATAAGACTGTAACTCTTAAAAGCCTATTTAACTAGTGAAATAAACCGCCAAATACTGAAAGGAAGCCTAGCATTAATAACACCCAGCATAAAAGACAATACCAGGAAACCGTCAACAAAAAGTAATTTACGAAACGCCGAGAGGATCTTTCTCCCCGCAACCGAAAGGAACATCATCATCATCCTTTCGCAGGCGTTCAAACAATGCCCAAAAGGAAGGCGCATAAAGCAAAGCTAATTCAATTAGAGGCCAAGATGAAAGGATCGCTGCCGTGTTTGTGTTCAGCGTAATGCGAGAGATGTTTGAAGATTCGGCTTATCCCTAAACAAACCCGTGCAAGAAAGTACGAAGAAATTTAGGAGGAGGACTGAAGATTCTCTTCTCTCTCTCTCTCTCTCTCTCTCTCTCTCTCTCTCTCTCTCTCTCTCTCTCTCTCGGAGCAAGGAGAAATCTTCGGGAACTCGAATACACGGAAACTCAAACGCACTCTCACACGCGGCATAGACGGTGGATAAATATTGAGAGGGTTTGATCTAATGCTGGGTGTTGATTGGAAAGAGCCGAGAATCTCTCCCCTCTCTCTCTCTCTCTCTCTCTCTCTCTCTCTCTCTCTCTCTCTCTGTACCCTTGATCTCAAAATCTACAAGTACAAGCACTGGAAAAAAAGACCAAAAAGGCTGACAGTTGATTTTCAAACAAACTTTCTCCTGCACCTGGGTACACAAGTACTTTCAGGAGCCTGGAGCACGTTGAACGACATCAGTCAAGAATCTTTGGCATTTAACTTAGATATTAGCCTCCTTATGATGTAATTTTTTTGCCTGAAAATACGTAAAAGGATCATTTCAACCAGCTTTAGAATGCAAATTTTACGGAAAGGGTGGAGTCCAAGGGCATGACCCCAAGCTTGGTAAGATCGCCTACGTTAGGTTAGGTTAGGATGCATCCCGGTAGCAAATTCCTGGGGTGTATGCTAGTATTGCACTAGGCCAGGTTTTTTTGCCATGCCCCTAGGTTTGGCTAGATTGAAATTATACTTCTCCCGTAATTTGGGTGTGAGGAACATAATGAGATTACTTTCAAGAAAATTCTATGATTATTTTTTAAGATATGACGTCCCGCTTTTTTCAGGGAAAGATCCCGGTACTCGGTTACATCTCGAGAAAATGCTTCCCGGTAACACAGGAACATACTTGGTAGATATGATACTCTGTGAAGAGCTTCAAAGGGCTTGATGCTCAAGGGATCCTCTTGGGAGAAAAGATACTAAACAGGCCAAGTAATACTCAGTGATGACTGATACATAGCCCCACTGTTTCCTTTCTTTACCTGTTGATTAGTTTCTTCTAATGTGCATGTCATCTGGGGCATTTGTAGGAGTAACGTGTGATCTTCATGAATTTCTAATTTAGTAGGCATTATAATAAGGGAACGTCTTTAAAAGTGAGACGCCAGGCACAGCTGTTTCATTTCTCATTCGAATACATCTTGAAGTTCTCAGTAGTGGGTCCAGTTATTAATTGAATTTGTTGAAATTAAATGAGTAACCTCAAGACAACCTGAATGGGACGGAGAATGGATGTTAACGCCAACAGCGGCAGCAGTAGCACTGCTACTATCATTACAACCATTACTACTACTACTCTGCTATCACTATCACCTGTTGAAATAGGTCATCCATTAACATAATGGTAACCCCGATGCGCAGGATAGAGTAATGGGTCATTTAATGAAACAAAATATTATGGCTATGAAAAATTATTTTTTCATCAAATTCGTCATTAATATTATATTTCTATTATTACTTCAAAAATTAGAATCGTACATACCATGAAATTTCAGTCTTTAATACCTTCATTCTTTAATAAAAGATATACGCAAATTTCATAGCCGCTCAGAATTTTAAATGGATAAGAAACAGAATACAATTATAATGCATTTCGGCTCCATGTTCAAAGCATGCAACAATAGAGGGTCCAAACTGCAAGTGTTAACATCAATCTATACATTACTGAAGACACAAGTAGGACAAATTCGATGCTGTTCTGTGACCATAAATATGAATTATTCACTGACGCAAATCAACAGATTAACCTAGTTCCCATCAACTTGGAAGAAAACATAAAACAAGAAACGACAAGGCGCCGGCCATGGACATGAAGCAGACCGTCAGTGGATGAAATATAACGCTTCGATCCTTCCCGCGAACATGATACCGGAGATAACATTCTTCTTCTTCTTCTTCTTCTTCTTAAGATATTACCAACAAATAAGCAATTCTTCAGGTTGCTTCGTACACGTACCAAATACATTATATTACTTTGCATCTTGACTCTCTCAAAAGTTTGTGAATGGTAAACACTTGAGCTGATCATCCAAAGACTGTTTTACACACACATACATGTATATATGAAAATGCATTACGGTTCATATATTTTTGGTTGTCAAAAACTACCACTTTTCTCTCAACAATTTTCCGCATGTAGTTTTTTGGATCCACAGATTATGCCATAAACTGTCTGTAGGTTTGCAATTGAAGCCTAAAAGTCTCAAAACCCCACCACTATTTTTGCACTACCGAAGTCTGATAAGTGATTTTTTTTTATAAAGAGATATAGTATTTTTGTATTTTATCTTTATTTACCCTTAAACTGTGACTGAATTTCTAGCGCAAGAAATTCTACAACAGTTTAAGGGATGTATAAAAATAAAATACAAAAATACTATACCTTTTTATTAGAAAAGTGCAATCTCTGGTGCCCTTCGGGAATGCCAAGTCATGGTTGCAGATATGCTGCTTGAAATTCCCAAAAAATAATTTTCTTATACACTTAACAAGAGGCACAATGAAAAATTCTATTGAACCACCCCTAAACATTAAGCATTAATTCCGCTTACCATAAAACCTAACTTGGCTGGCTCTCTCTCTCTTTCTCTCTCTCTCTCTCTCTCTCTCTCGTGGGGGTCAAACTACCACTGCTAGATCGGAGAAGCCCTGCAGTGCGCCAAAATGGGCTCTTTTTCAGCAGGCTGAAACCCGGTTTGGAACAACTGGGGTGCCGTGAAAAGGGCATTGAAAACGAGGGCAAGATTCAATGGAACAATTTTGAATATGGCATTCCCACAGCGGGGATGCTGCTTGACCTTCCTTTGATCTGGAGGAAGGGGAATTTTCCTGTGGCCGTTCGTGCGGCCGTTATTGTCATTGTTGCTAATGTGTTGCATTGGGCTGAAAAGCCATGTCAGAAAGCACATGCAGAAAATCTGCAAAGGATAAACATAATATTGGGAAATCGACTGAAAAGTTGAAGCTTTACTGAATGGCAAAATTATGACAAACGAAAATGTTTCCCGGAAAACCCAAATGTATCTAAAGTTGGTTGATAAACTAAAAATAATAAGTTCAAGAGATGTACGATAACATTCCAACTGCCGCGGTGAGCCTGCTAATGCATGGGGTGTATTTCATAAAGAACATTATGCAGTTCCGCTAAAACATGCTTAAGAATGAATTTGTTTTGCACTCAAAAACCACCCTAACTCTCTTGAAAATAAAACTGAGAAAACCTTAGCCACAGCGTGACAGAAACTGAAACCTAGGCCTCTTCATGGACTCACCTAGAAGCCAAGTTACGGAATTATAAAAACTTCGGTGGCATCTATTCAGCAAAACGTACGGAGACTGTGGACAAGAAGGTTGGGTAACTTTGGCAGACATGTTGGGAGTAAGTTGAAGAATTTTAAGGTGTGGAGCTCTGCAATACTTATGGCTAAGAAAAGTTACAAGGTTGACCGATCCAATTCAGAATTATACTTCCAGTCTCCGGATCCTC
>NC_089788.1:71392719-71445219 GCF_040412425.1 Macrobrachium rosenbergii | reverse complement strand
AATAATAATAATAATAATAATAATAATAATAATAATAATAATAATAATAAATCAACTTGACATAGGGGCCACTATCTGAATGTTGACGTTCCAGATACCTATCTGCTTTGATCACTTTTTAAATCAGTTTTGTTTTCCTTCAGTGGTATCAGAAACGAATATACCCTTTCTAATGAAAGGTCGCGTTGCATTAATACACATCCTTAAATATCCCCTCAGAAAAAAAGAAACGAAATTTGCGTGAATCTCTACATCAGTATGCAAAATGATATATTTCTCAAGGCTAAATTCAACACTGAGTTCATGCCGAGTTCCTCTCTCCCCCTTATAAAATAACGAATAAAAAAAATGTGCTAATGTAAAAACGTCCTTTCATCATTTCAACCAATATGGGAAGCATTTTCATTTTCTCACAGTAATTTATGACTGCAATTAAAAGAGCAGCTACATTATGATGGAACTGGCGTACCCATGTCGTCATAAATGAATAATATTTCAATAATTTTGCAGTTCATTTTCCTCATATTTTGTACATTGTGTACATTACTTGTAAAAAGTCCAGCGATTCCTGAGTGGCAATAAATGTTGGTAAAAAATTATGTAAACGATAAAAATGATCATTTGCCTTGGCCCCATGCTATAAACAAAAATAGTTCCTCGTTGGACGAATCGGTAGAGTTCTCGGCTAGCACTCTGCTAGGCCCGAGTTCGAGTCTTCGACTAGCCATTGAAGAATTAGAGGAATTTATTTCTGGTGACAGAAATTCATTTCTCGCTATAATGTGGTTCGGATTCCACAATAGGCTGTGGGTCCCGTTGCTAGGTAACCAATTGGTTCTTAGCCACGTAAAATAAGTCTAATCCTTCGGGCCAGCCCTAGGAGAGCTGTTAATCAGCTCAGTGATCCGGTTAAACTAGGGTTTACTTAACTTTATAAACAAAAATAATTATCGGGACTAATAAATGAAACAAAGTCAACATACATGGTGTACTGTAAGCATTCCGGCAAAAATGACGTTTATGTGTTTTATTGCGTAATGGCTGGCATAAATAGCAATAAATCATATATCACCGGAAGGGAAATTTATTGCAGTTTTGCATGGTACATAAACAGATATCTCTGTTACTTCATTTTGGTGAGTAATTTTTTATGGGAAAGAGCAGATAATTTAGTTTTCAGACCACTTCAACTCCTCATTTTGACCTTTACATTTTTTATTTTGCTTATCAGAACAGGCTCTTGACTACGTATTCAATATTTCATAAGATACTGATTTTACAAATAAGCTGGCTTATTCTGCACGATTCTCGTTCTAAAATCCTCTCTTTCACTCACATTTAGCTTCCCTTATTATCTTTTGCATTTATTGTTTTGACAGCAATTAGAGGTTTTACTAGAAATACAACGTAACGTGTACTGAGATTTATCATCATCACTCTCCTTTCAGGGGCTATTTTCATCTCGATTGAATTCACTTACAGAAAATGCTTTATATTACTGTCTAACTCAGAAACTGTTTAATAAAAAAAAATCCCTAACTCTATATTTCAAAGATCAAAGGATTATTTACATACATAATGACGACAAATGTCGTTAATATCCTCGAGGAAAAGAAATTCTGTCTCTTGTGTGAAATTTGGGGGAAACTCTCCTGTTTCTAGGAAAGGACAATATGGATGACAACTCTTTCCAGACTCTAAAGAGGGACATTCTCTCGGGTACGGAGAACTTGTATCTTCATTGTTTCAATTCATATTTCACACAATGCAGATTTGGCTTGGAATGTTTAACGTATATCTTAATATTCAAGGCGTTTGCAGAATTTGTGGGTCTCGTATATTTCATGCCTCCGGGCAAAAGTGAGAAAACAGGTAATAATGAACTAGAGAAAACTGACAAGAAATAGCGAGCCCATATAGAATTGGGCAAAGAAGAAGAAGAAGGAGAAGGAACTAAATTTCAAAAATGCACCGAGAAGAACCCTCTTCGCGGGGTAAATCGACCAAATTTATCCCATTATCTCGCTTTCATTCTACTTTTTATTCCCTTTCAATTTTTCCCCTTTCCTACCATCATCTTGTCGTCCTGTGACCGCCTTCAAAACCCTTTTTTAACGGCCTGTTTCATTTCCCAAGTATGAGGGAGAGAGCTTATTTCGAAAGAGTGATAGGGATTAGAAGACAGCTAAATGAATTAATTTTGCTAGCGACTGCCGCCTTTTGTATTATTATAGTTTAAGTATCAATCTCTTTGGTTATCCTCTCAACCGTTCAGAGTCAGGTGGGTAAAGTTTTTGGTGGCTGATTCTTAATTCTCAAAACAAATGTCTTACTTCGAATACAAGCTCTAAATCCCCCTCCATGATTTCCTTCTGTCATAAACAAAAGAGAAAAATGGCCCCTGAAGAGACCCAGTACCTCACCTTGTGCAGTCGTATTTGATACATCCTGCTGATATTACCACTGCATTGCAATGTCATAATTCATTTAGTAACTTATTCAAACTGCATCTAAACAGAAGCCTCCAAAACCAATGCATATATTCGAGAACACGGAGTCACGCGTGCTGTGACTGAATGACAGTATAGCCATGATAGCTGATAGATATAGTTATGGTGACGCTTCCGTAGGCTTGAATGTGACTGAGGTTAGCAATTTCACTAAAGAACTGAACTGAGTAAAAAATATTTTGAATAAAAAAAAATACAAATACCTTCACTTAAAATCATCATTACTCAGTACAGAGGATTTTTAACAAAAAGTACACATACAGGGGGCTATAACTATCTTTTAAAAGGCTTATGTCATACACAGAGAGAGCACCAGTGGACTGGCAAAGATAACCAGGTGCCTCAAGCAAAACAAAATGAATAATGAAGAGGAAATATAATTTGGGGAGAAAAAAACTCGGGTTATTAGTAAGAATCCTTTGCAGATAATCCAAACTAAAGTTGTAATAATTTCTTTTGGTTTGTAAAGTGACACTTTACCGCTACAAAGGGACACAAAAGATAGGAAAAATGATAACTTTAATAACACCAAGATATCATGCAGCAAAGTTAACAACAACCACTAAGACAATAACAACGACAATAACAAGAGAACTTTTAGCAACTAAGTGCTGCAGTGGAGGTCCGGCCTTTGCCGTGGTCTTTGTGTCAAAGAGAGGAAACACACACACATACACACACGCACACACATACATACCTAAGAAAGGAAACAAGCAAAGGGGCGGCTCCTCACGGCAGGTACCAGGTACGTCCCAGGAATATAAATGTTTCCTCGATGAGCGCTTCACTTAGCATTTTTCTAAGAAGGTTGTACAGCACATTGCCGCCGAGTTCTGTGGCTCTGCGGTACTTGCGCACGGGGTAGTTACCCGGCTCTAATGGAATTGTCTTTATTTCCCCCGTCTGTTCCGGACCATTCTAAAAGATTGGAATCGTCAATGGGAGAGTTCGTCTACTCAAATACGGATACGGTTTCTGGAGAGAGAGAGAGAGAGAGAGAGAGAGAGAGAGAGAAATGGGTGGGGAAAAAATAAGCTCTGCGTTCAACCGAGACTGAGAAGCGAATAAAAATTGTCGAACATCCGACGTATCAGATGAAAAACTTGAAAACTTTTCATTTTGCTATATTTTTTTTCTCGCGATTTTCTCTAAAGTCGTTTAATTATTATCAGATGAATTTCAAGATCCTCTAATCTCCCCTTCAATCTTCGCTGATCTATTTCTTACCGGTATTTTCTTTACTGGGGAAGATAGGTTGAATTACCAAAAATACCTGAACTCCCATACACTATTCTGTACATTATCTTATGTTTTCTGACTCAGTTAGTATATTTTATCTCACAGCTAGACTGCATGATATATCAGATTTACATGCATATATATGCTGTGGAATTTTTCGTATATGTGTGTATATACATATATATATATATATATATATATATATATATATATATATATATGTGTGTGTGTGTGTGTGTGTGTGTGTGTGTGTGTGTGTGTGTGTGTGTGTGTGGTGTAATATTCTAAATGAATAGAAATATTTTAAAAAAAATGACATAGTGTCTAAAAACATTTCATAAAAAAACAAAACTTAAAATATCTACTCATACATACACATATAAGTGTATATATATATATATATATATATATATATATATATATATATATATATATATATGTGTGTGTGTGTGTGTGTGTGTGTGTATATACATATATATATACATATATATATATATAAATATATATTTCACCAAAGGATTCCAGAGTTGAAAAAGTCACTACAGCATTCTGAACTCCATAAACACAAGAGAAAGGCAGGTATATTAGATTAAAATAAAATACGCTAATAATAAACACACACCCCAAAAAAATTAACTACCACAAAAGGAGTAGTAGAATCACGAATAAAATAAAACCATTGAAAAATCACACAGTTTCAATAGGAAAAGTTTACAGTTTACAGACTTCACTCACGGCAAGTGCTAGAAAAAGAAAAGCGCCTTCCGTTCCGGGTGTCAGCAAATGTTATTTCCCTCAAGTGCATAAAGGGTGTTCAAAAGGCAAGAACCTTAAAAAACGAGTAAAACATGCACCGAAGTTTCTTCGGCGCAATCGAGTTTTCTGTACATCCGCTACAGCATATAATTAAGGCCACCGAAAACAGAGCTATCGTTCGGTGGTCTCGGTATAATACTAGCCGCGGCCCGTGAAACTTTAACCACGGCCACGTGGTGGCCTATATCGTTTCCAGAAGCACGATAGTGGCCGACTTGATCCTTAAATAAAATAAAAATTACTGAGGCTAGAGTGCTGTAAGCTGGTATGTTTGATGATTGGAGGGCGGATGATCAATTTGCAACCCTCTAGCCTCGGCAGTTTTTAAGATCTGAGGGCGGACAGAAAAAGTGCGGACGGACACACAAAGCTGCACAATATTTTGCTTTTGCAGAAAGCTAAAAAAAAAAAAGAAAAAAAAAGAGAGGGAGACGTTTTACCTGGCCCCCGACACTAAGAGCAAACGCGACATCCAACTGAATAAACGGGAACGCGGACAACATACGAATTGCCCCGTAAAGAAGGAAGTGACAACTTGCAATTTGGAGTAACAGCCACTTGACACGAATGAAGGCAAAGCGATATGGAAAGTCGATGCCATGTTTATGTGACATGCCACATGAAATAGACGCCGGGATGTGGTACTCTTGGTGATGAAGGCCGGAGGAACTGCGGGGAGCAAAGACCGCTTCCGCAATAAATGCCGCCGACCCTGGCTTATTAGTTTTGGGAACCTGCAGTCTCTAACAGGTAAAATCTAGCAGGTAACATTTACTGTCCGCTTCCATCCATTCCCAATTTCAATAGCTTTATGATAAAAATTACTTTCTCAAAGAAATTTTTTGATAAAAATTACTTTCTCGAAGACATATAGACTTAAATACAATTTATGATGAAATTCACAGTAGATATCTCGAGAAAATTGTTAGTACAATAACTCAGGCTACAGATGAAAATGCATACCATTAACAAATTCAAATTTATTCGATAATAAAGTAACACGCAACATCAAGAAATATGTTCGATGCGAAGACAACAGAGTGACTGAAAATCTGGGGTAACTTTCAATCATCACATTATTAAAGCGGGAAGAGATAAAACAAAACAGAAAGGTGAATGGTGTGTTATTCAAAATAAAATGCAAAATCCAGATGAATTGTGTGTTCCTTGTAAAAACAATACAGCCCGTAAACGCTGGCGGAAAATCTTACCAGTGTCGTTGCATGTTAGGATACTGTCAACTTGAAACGGCGATAAAGGTTCATGTCAAAATACATAGAAGAAAAAATTAAAGTTGTTTATAGCGTTCGAATTGAATTGAATTGAATGTAGAATTTAGGCCAGAGGCCAGGCACTGGGACCTATGAGGTCATTCTGCGCTGAAACGTAAATTGACAGTAAAAGGTTTGAAAGGTGTAAGAGGAGGAAACCCTCGCACTTACACTATGAATCAGTTGTTAGGAGAGCGTGGACAGTACGACGCAAGAAAGAGAGTATGAAAGGAGACGCAGTAAAAGGAACGAAAGGGGTTGCAGCTAGGGGCCGAAGGAACACTGCAAAGAGCCTTAAAGTAATGCCTACAGTGCACCGCATGAGGTGCACGTTTCATCGCCTGGTTTTTAAAAATGTTTCTCCTAAACGCCAATGAACAAAGCTAAACTTTTTAACCTCTTCATGGGGTATATAGACGATGGCCATATAATCTGAGGAAGCTACATCTCCCTGAAAATCATTATTCTCGGTGATAATTCTGAGATTCGGGCATGAACGTACCCTACAAAATTATCTTAGTGAAAATATCTGAGTATGCCAGCCTGAGAACAAGCTCTAGCCTTTTAGACTTGAACATCAACAATTGGTGCTTGACCTGTGACGAAAACGTCCTGCTAAAAGGTTTGACCACAACCTCCTCTGTGCCGCAGCCACCAAGAGTTTGGGTTTTAATTGGCTCGCTTACTTATCAAAATCAGTTTCGTGTTCAGCATCGTGTTTCATACTCTTTGTTCCGTCTGTTTCTTCGGCGCAATCGACTTTTCTGTATAGCCGATACAGTGTATAATCAAGGCCACTGAAAATAGATCTATCTTTCGGTGGTCTCGGTATAATGCTTTATGAGCCGCGGGCCATGAAAGTTTGACCACGGCCCGGTGGTGACCTATCCTATATCGCTGCCAGAAGCACGATTATGGCTAACTTTAACCTTAAATAAAATAATAACTACTGAGGCTAGAGGGCTGCAATTTGGTATGTTTGATGATTGGAGGGTGGATGATCAACATACCAATTTGCAGCCCTCTAGCCTCAGTAGTCTTTAAGATCTGAGAGCGGAAAATAAAAAGTGCGGAAGGACAGACAAAGCCGGCACAATAGTTTTCTTTTAAAGAAAACTAAAAAAAAAAAAAAAAGTCGCGTGCGATATACAGACTGCTTCCTACATCGTTCACAACTTCAATATCTAGGTATGTACTTTAAAAATCATACAGCTTTAACAATCATACTTTTTCTAACGGTATCAAATTCTTGCAGTAATTAAAGGGAAACAATATTCTCTCAGTAACTAAATGAAACAATATTATCACGGTAACTGAGGGGATAACATTCCCTTGGTTCTGGACGAAACAATGTTCTCAGTAAGTCGGGATGACACTATTCTCTCACTAATTAACGAACACAATATTCTCTCAGTAATATAAAGTGAAAATATTTCCTTAGCAACTGTGCGAGAAAATATTCTCTGAATAACTCACGGAGACACTATTTTCTCAATAACTGAGGGAGAAAATATCTCTCGGTAACTAAAGGAGACAATATTTTCTTCCTAACAAGACTAGTCAATGTTCTCTGAGTGCCTGGAAGAGACCTAATCTTCCCACTAACTAATAATATTCTCTCAGTAATTAAAGGAGATAACTATTCTTTCGGTAACCGGAAGCCGATCAGCAATAGATCTGAGATAAGAAAAAATAACATTTATAAATTACTGCCGTAATTCAGATAGCTCATCTAATTTTTTCTTTTGCAGTTTTCGATAACATTATTTTTTAACCCTAAAATCTGTCTTGTTTATCAATCCACCGAATGCGTAGAATAGGTAAGGTTCTGGTCATTGCACTATCACAAAATATCGTAGAGACCAATCATGCACACGATCAGCACTCATGGCCCCTTCTCCACAAACATCAGACCTGGGGGAACAAGACAAATGGCTGGTGAAGATTCAGCAAGTCGACCTATGCGCCTACCCCATTTCCCCAAGCCCTAGCTCAAGGGGACACCATTGTTGTGTGCCAATGAAAATCTATCACGCCAAGGGTAGGTCTTTAAATTGGGACCACCACAGCGGGAAGTAGTCAGTCACCACTGAGTTATGATGGTCCAGGTACTTCAGAACTCACCTCTGATGTGGTATAAAAACTTATATTAATTTGATTATTTTTTCTGGACTGGACTACCGGGCTTGCAGAGTTTTGGGGGGGGAGTTAGTTTATTGAAGGATACTGAGCGAGCAGCAATATCATAATTGATGGTGTGAAAATGTAGTTCTTTATCCAGAAGCAATACACATAATCATGTACGCTTTCAGTCACGTAACAGGACATAATATTATGGAAGTGAAAATATATATGCACCAATAATGATGTGGTCGGTTTGAACCAAACATACGTCGTAAAGTACGCTTGGATCTATCCTCCTCATTGATTCAAGTATGTCAATGCAGCTGATGAATAACATCAAAACAAATCAATGCCTGGCCTTCAAAAGCCAGAAGCAGAACCCAGAGAGTAAAATACAACAGTCGACCAAGGAACAAAGAAACTCCTCGAAGAAAGGAACTTCAATTATTTGTGGAAAGCAAATGAAAAAATAATACGGAGCTCCGACTTCATTTACATTTACACCAAATGACCATTTGAGCTCCACACTTTTTTGTAAGACATACACAACCTTATTAGAGAGAGAGAGAGAGAGAGAGAGAGAGAGAGAGAGAGAGAGAGGGCGCAATATCTTTTCATTTTGGACTCTGGAGGCAAAGACCTCAAACTGTTATGAAAGTTTCAGTTTGTTCTGCAAGTTTATAAAAAATCAGCTTATAATAAAAGCATGATTTTTTTTTCTTTTTTTAAGGTTCAAGTACAGACAAGACGAGACATTTTGCAGCATCCTGCCTCTTCTAATCGCTTGATACTTCCCAGGTTAATTTTATCACTAAAGCAACAACTTAGAATAACTATATGAAAATTAATGAGAAACCATCTTTGCAATACATGAGAGACAACAACTTTAATAGCGCTCCGCAAGCGGTAAAATGTTCAAGGGTAAATCCATAAAATCTAGCCAATGAAGACCACTGGTGTTTCTGTAACAAGCTAATACACTCAGTTTGTCCACAGAGAAGGACAGATAAGAGAGAAAAATCGCATGAGGTTTTACGCACACACACACATATATTTATGCATATATACATACGTACATACATACATACATACATACATACATACATACATATATATATATATATATATATATATATATATATATATATATATATATATATATATATATATATATATATATATATATATATATACATACACACATATGTGTTTATATTATATATGAATTTGTCATATCACAGTGATTCATATACAAGCATTAAGCTATAAAATGTCCTTTAATATCCAATTAGCTCTACCTCGGAAATAATATATTTTTATATAGGCCTACGTTACCCGAAGGGGAATTTTTTTTAGTTGATGTTAACTTACTATCAACTAAAAAAAAAATCCCCTTCGGGTGACATATGAAAATATATTATTTCCGAGGTAGAGCGAATTGATATTAAAGGACATCTGTAACTTAATGCTTATATATGTATATATATATAAATATATCTCTCTATATACATGTATATATATATATATATATATATATATATATATATATATATATATATATATATATATATATATATATATATATATATATATATATATTATACATACATACAGATATAATATATATATACATACATAATATACATTATGTATATAGTGTACTGAAATATTCATTCAGTAATATTTCATGCCACTAGCAATCAATCGACAAAACTTAAAAAACGAAACAACTGTAATAACCAAGCAAATAATATTCCAATGCAATCTTACGTCCAAATATCCACTGATGCATTGGAAATCTCTCAACAATGAAAGTGTACTAAGAGTACCTGATAAATTACCCAGAAATATTATTATATATGAGGCTTTATTCACCACACTAATAAGAGAGATTTAGATGAAAAAGCTACAAAAGATTCGCAAATGCAGAACTACTCAAAGGGCGAACTTGAGAATTACCAGTGCAAGTCCATATTCAATGCAAAGGACGCGACGCAGCAAAGAAGGTTCGCCGCTATAGTGCTCAGTTTTTTTGTTTTTTTTTCTTCAATTCCCCGCTCCCAATACGAGGAAAATTTCTACAGAATACTAATGCCAACCTCCGCTTTCTAATTTTTTCTTTGCTTTATGCAAAACCTACGAGACCGCACATGAGAATATCTATTAAGGACTGACCATTCTGGAAAGTTACAACAAATGTACTACCTGCCGCGTGAGTTACACAACAAAATGAAATGTAAGACAAATATACCCAATGGTACAAAAGCATTCAAGTGCTTGAAACAATATACTGAACGTGCATGAATGCTGTTGCACAGATGCAAAGGAACAGACATGCACAGCCGTAGGCTGACAGAAAGATCCCCTTTAACAGAGGAAAACTGAATATATTTATTCACAAAATTGAAATGTTACGCTTGGAAGAATTGTCCACTTTGGCGAGGGCCGCGAACGCAAGATCTGAGAGAGAGAGAGAGAGAGAGAGAGAGAGAGAGAGAGTCAGTCCTTTGTTTTGTTATTACGCTTTATCGCACTGGGGTTTTATGGAAACCGCAACCATTTTTCCCACGATGCAAAGCTGACCCTTTGTCACACCAATTGCCTCCATACGTTTCCGAAACCCTGATCCTATTTGGTGCTGGAAAGTTCGGGCTCCGTGTCAGAGGTCGAGTTACTATTCTTCAATCAAGCTTGAAGGAAAGTTGCAGTGCCGGAAAACACAATTGGGGGTGCTTTGAAATATCAAAACTAGTAGTGTTTTATATTCCCTTCGATTCAGTCCACAAAGTTTTAACTCTTTCCAGGTTGAATCGTGGAATGGCGTACTTAGTTCAATGGTTCTCAACTCGTTTCTGGTTATGGACCACCACCCCAATAAAAAAATATATTGTGGGCCATTTCGCTTTTGAGTAACGATGAATAAAGCATTGACACTAAACATTTTGGAGTGAAATATATTTCTTACGCAAGACTTACAACCTGCAGATTGTCATTATGTTTGTTAAGAATACAAATTGTTTTTACTGCATTCCGGTAAATTTTAGGACACATGTGTTATCTCCAGTTTATTACCAAATTTAATATAGTGAACGTCCTGTGGGCCACCCAGAATGTCACCATGGACCACTAGTGGTCAACCAACCACTGGCTGAGAACCACAGACTTATTTGAACGCCTCTAGTTTCGTCTTTTGTTCCCCAAAGTAAAAGATAAATATAAATCTTCTCTTTAATAAAAGCAACATTACATGCCACATTAACAATTGCTGGGGCAAGTTGAGTCTAAAAAAGATGTGAAGTTCATTTCTTCAATAATGGTCAGATAAAATAATTAATTTCCAAACGGTAGAACTCCTGCTTTTTTCATGGAAAATTTTAATGGCCTTAGGATACATATCCGTTCTGGTGAGACCGAATCAAACAATATGGCTTTCTGTAAGGTTCGTTTCCCACGCGTAAATTTTGTTCACATGCAAAAGGACAACAAAATTCTTTCGAATCTCTGTCATGCAAGGATGAATTTTATCTCAAAACCCTATAGAAAAAAATTCTTTTTAGTCAAAGATAAATAACTTACTGAAACATTTTTAACAAAAAAATTGCTAAATTTGAATAGGGCAGTACAAAAAAAAAAAATATATATATATATATATATATATATATATATATATATATATATATATATATATATATATATATATATATATATATATATATATATATAATAAAGCTAAACTGCGACTTTACAAGAAGAAATTTTTTGACAGAGGGCAGATCACAATCAGACATTTTCTGTCACTATAAAAGCACATTTTTTTCTTATGATACAAAATAAGTGACAAATAGAGAAAATAGTACTGCCAATGTCATAAAAATACTATAAAAACATTTTTCATTCTGATATAAAATAAGCACTAAAGAGAAAAAAGACAATACCAGTTTTAATAAAAATTCTATTCTATAAATACATAATTAGTCGAAAATTCGTAGGCATCCATTTTAAACTTCAATGGATGTTCTCTTTTGCTGTTATCAGAAACTCCTCATCGGATTGCTTACTTTCTTCTCAGCTTAATCCGTAGTCGGGGTCGCTTTTCTAAATGAGCCTCCTCCAGCAGTTTCTAACCTGTAAGGCTCATGCCATAATTGGTTTCAGCAGATGTTTGACGGACATATGACCTTCCTGAATTCAACCCTCCAAATAGCGGTTTGAGACCAGCACTGAGTTAGTATGCTTGCACCACCCTTCTCCCCCTTAAAATTGAACCATAACATGAAATACACGCCACCTTACACAATAACATAACAGACAGCAGTAGAGCAACGTGTCTTCTAACAGAGAAGGGAAGACTGCTAAATCTAAAATTGAACAGAAATTGTGTCTGTTTGTCAAGTTATTTTTTATAACCAGTTATATGCATGAAATACGATCATTTAGGCAATGTATGTTTTGTTTTTCGTCCCTAGATAAAGGCGATACACAACTGCCCACAATACTGGTGCATTGTTCAGATACCGGAAATTCTCCCCTTCTCCTCCGATTGGAGTATCGTCCTTTTATTTGGGGGCTGCTTCTTTTCTCTCTCGTCTACAGGACGGAACCGAAGGCAATATGTTTGATCAGTGATCCCAATCTCACCTTATTTCTTGATCCTTATCTCCTCCATCCCAAGACGGTTTCTCTCTCTCTCTCTCTCTCTCTCTCTCTCTCTCTCTCTCTCTCTCTCTCTCTCTTTTTACAAGCAGCATTTCGGTCACTGTTCTGTTGACTTCATGAGAAGAACTACTACTCCTCTCAAGTGGCCTCGAACACCTTTTAAGCCACCTTTCCTTTAATCTGTTTCTGTGGAAAGCAGAACTTATCAGAATACATCGTTCAAGTGACTGTTCTTTTCCCTCTGCGGCCAAGATCCGCAGTTTTTTCCCGCTTTATTCAAGAAACTGTTCGTACTTTTGTTAGTTTCAAGTCTACTCCAAGACTCTCTCTTCTCCGGGCTAGATAACAGCATGAGCTTACAAGTGTCACCAGTCTTTGCACTGAAGAGAGTTACAGTTCGCTCAGAAAGTGGCGATGAAGGTGAATCACCTGAGAGAATGCGTGGAAGGAAGAACTACGTGATGAAAAATAAAACCTGCCTTCGACAGAGGTGGAAATCTCCGTAGCTATTCAATACTGTTATGCATCACGTAATGACAGAGGATAAGAAAAGTAGCAAGCTTTTACGTCTGTGGGATGAGGAGAGAGGACGTGAATGGATGCAGATTGCTTGATGACTGGCAACAGTGTTCAGTGGCCCAGCTGAAAGCGTTTTTTAAGAAGTTAAATGGGAACTTCAATCCAATTATGACCTCTGAACTGCTGAAGTACATTAAAGAATATGGGGACCAAAATAGTTAGCTCTTCATATTCTCCAGCTCGTGAGAGTCATGACTGAATAGCGGAATTTAAAACACAGCAATTATCTTTGCAAGAATTCTTATATATATATATATATATATATATATATATATATATATATATATATATATATATATATATATATATATATATATTTAATCTGAAATGAAGAACGTAAAATGAAAACAGAAGCCACAATCCATGATCCAGAGAATGACTAATGAGCTCGTTAGCGTCCCACGACGAGAGACCAGGTTCTTGAGAGCAATTTCGTCACGAATGTCTTGCAACCGAGTATTAAAAGCTTGGTAGGATTACGAAAAGTGTCACCGAGATGAATAAGACCAAGAAAAGTGCGCAGGATGTGTCAATATACACGCACGTTGCGCGTTGGTGTTAAAAGCAACCTTGCCTCGTGTCAGCAAAGCAGTTTGTTCATGCAGCTATTTGGAGAGAGAGAGAGAGAGAGAGAGAGAGAGAGAGAGAGAGAGAGAGAGAGAGAGAGAGAGAGAGAGAGAGTTCTCTGAAAAGATAAATACTTTTAAATGATCAGTTCCAACCCTTTGCGAAATAATATAAAAAAAAATGTCCAGGCAAGTTAATCACTGTATGTAAATCGAAAAATATCTGACCTGCAGGCTCTATAAAATATGTGGCCCATTTGCCAGATTTTTCCACTAGACTGATAGCCAACGAGTTAGAGTTTAGTGAAATATTCAGCTGACACTTTGGTTAAAGCAAATCACTTTCGATTTAGTGAATTAAATGATTAAATTGGTCATGAAATAGCGAATAGGAAATAGTCCGATGCACGGCAGCGCAGCATGTAAAAAATCATGGCATCGAGCGCAGCTACCGACACGCGCAAACATTTATGCATAAATAAGGAAGCAACTCCGCACTGGTGCAGATATCTACACAAAAATAATATACCTCGTAGTTGATTCACTGATGCAAATTGTCACATATACTTTCATCTGCCGATGCCTGAGGCGTCTCACGGAATGATGGTTGCTTGCAACCTTGATTTTCTTAAGCCTCCAAGTCTGAGATATGACTGATACTTTATTGGTTTTCAATCAGTTCTTGATCATGATTTTACCAAATATTCATCTCTGAGAGAATATCGAAGTTTTGGAGAGGGTTTCTTACCCCTTTTTAATAAGAGTAATCTATCTGTCTATGATAATATATCCGAGTGGAACTTTCTTATTTTTCCATCCAGGGTGGGGGCGAGGTAGGTAGGGGATCGGGAGGGTAGGGGAGAAATGACGGGCAGCGCCGGGTTCCAACGCAGCGTAGCACGCACTATCAAGCTCGTAACAGCAATAATAATCGTAATGGACAAGTAATTTGACCCGAGAAAAAGAGACCAAATGTAGATCTAAACTTGAAAGGTTATTGACATAAAAATTCAAAGCAATCCATTCATAGGTTTTTGCTTGAATATAACTTTTCGCTTTTGTCTAAGTGGTGCTACTGTGACACAAGTACAGTTTTAACTCCTTCGCTTCCCTTTCACAGTCCTAACGCGATTAGAATTTGGGATGCCTGATAAGAACCGGTATGGCAAGATTAGTCAAGGTCAAACAGTTCTGATAACAACGACATAAACATCTTTTGGATATTCAGCTTGGGGATAATCAACACGGCTCCGGCAGAATGTTTGCTACCATCAAACTAATTATAATAAATGAGATCATATAGCGATAGAAATCTCCTAACCCAATTCAATTATAGGTATTTTGAAAAGAAAAATAATTTAGCAAAGTGTGCATCAATAATCAGCGGAGAAGTATAAAGGGAAACGTGGGTTATCTTATCTCTAAGCTATTTTGAAAAAAAAAAAAATCTATAAAATAAGCTAAAATGACAAATTCGTAGATAATATACCTCATCAGACAAAAGGAATGCAGAGCACCAGAAGTGCAATCAAGAGAATAATGATGACCCAAATGGAAGGCTATTTGAGAACCTTCATGACAAGGCCTCAGAGGTATTAAAAAGCTGTGGCGCACGCAATATTAATGGGTCCTCTTCATTGTTGTCCGTAGGCCTTGTAATGAGCTTTTAATGACTTTATATGTATTTTAAAATTTTATGCCAGATGGGAATCTATGGATTAGTAGCATAAAGTGAAACCCATTCTAATGATGCTAGAAAAAAAGTTTCATCATAAAATGACAGAATGAAATTCAGCAATAATTATTTCTCCCCTTATCCTCTTGCGTTGCTGCAGACGAGTTGAGTGCTGCAACGACACAGTCAAAGTAAACAAGCGGTGGCTGATGTGAATGGCCGACAGTCATTAGTCGACCCGGGGGGAGAAATATAACGCGAGGGTTAAGAGTTTTCTTCGAAAAGAAAGATGGATATGCGAGAAGGGAACATATTTTAAGAGCCTTCTCGCCAGCCATCCAGATTAGGGGTCCAACCAGCAGCTCCCCTCCTCTCTCTCTCTCTCTCTTTATGAGTCTCCCCTCACATCTCCAAACTCCTCCAACACAATACCATCCCTCACTTAGGAGCCGAGGGGGGGAGGGGTGAGGAGGGGGGGAATAAGAAGGTCGCTTTGGAATTCACCTCAGCCTTCATCTCGTTATGTGCGAGAGAAAAAGATCAGCATCTCAATGGCCATGATGGATCTTCTCTCTCTCTCTCTCTCTCTCTCTCTCTCTCTCTCTCTCTCTCTCTCTCTCTCTCTCTCGTATGCGGTCTAGAAAGACAGATGGCATAAAACGTGTAATTTATCAATGTGCTTTATATCATTATAAATGAAAATTATGAATCTCTCTCTCTCTCTCTCTCTCTCTCTCTCTCTCTCTCTCTCTCTCTCTCTCTCTAGCGCTCGAAAGAGTGATGAAATGTCATCAAATACTCTCAACAAAACATTAGAATAGTCTTTCATTATCTGAATCTAAAACTAAACTAATACACTTTCCATTTTGTATCATATTACATCTGGATGCACATACAAAAAAAAAATAAATAATAGAACATATTGCACTTGGATGCAGATACAAAAAAATAAATAAATAAAACTTACTGCACTTGGATGCAGATGTGAAAATACACAAACAAACAGAACTTTCAAGCCAACAATTCGTCACAGCCGCAAAATTAAATATAAATTTCGATAAGAGTCGAAGGGAAAAAAAAACTGACAGCAGGAACGCTCCAGTAACGCTTCCAGCTCACAGAAGAGAGAGAAGGAACCCCCGGGACACAAAACGCAATAAAATAACACATCTCTTCCGCCGGGCCACACGAGCATGAAGCGCTGCATCAAAACAGCCGAAGGAAATAAATCCGGATCTTTGAGTGTCGTACTTGCCCCAACGATTGCATTCTTTGAAGATCGTATCAACAATGAACGGACGGGGATCAAAGCCAAAACACACTGAACGGTACGATAGACCTGAAGGACAAAAAAAAAAAAAGAAAAAAAAAAATACATGTACGATTCATGTACATTACACGTCACACACAAACGTACCTCGACGGGTCCGTTTCAAAAAGGAGCTCATAGGAGCTCGCTTTAATATCATATTTCAAGGGGGACTTAAAGTTACACTGGCATTTAGTCCAACGCTGGAAGGGAAACATTCAGCAAATAATGAACTCCAAAATAGCCTCCAATTTTAAACTTGGGGGGAGAATACGCCAATAATTGGATTCTAAACATAGGTCAATCCTGATTTAAAACAGGATTTTTCTTTCTACAATTATCTAAATGGCTAAATTAAGAAATATTTTTGAGACAAATTTGACGTAACGGAGTTCAGTGCTTACCTGCATCACAAAAGAAGCAGTATAATCTATTTATTCACTTCTATATTCATTTTCTGAGCAAAACTTAAAAAACAAAATACTTATTGGATGTATTCAAGAACTTCATGGAAAGTTACAGATATGACAACAAGAACAATGGAAAAGAAATAGTAAAGATTTCAGAGTGAGTGAGTGAGGCAGAAGAATTCAAAATGTGTTGCTGTCAAGCTATTACAATTAGCTCAGCTGTTACGCATAAAAAAATTCGTCTGTTTCTAATACATAAGAATAAAATCGAACCCATTTCGTGAATAATTAGTCGACTCTGGTTTGTCTCTGTCATGACACAAAACTTCAACTAAAAATAAAGAAGACCTCAACACGTGGTTTAATATCCTCTGTACCCATTGCTCTAAGCGGAAAATGAGGCCGGCGAAATTGTCAATGTCATATACAGATAGATAGATAGATAGACATATATATATATATATATATATATATATATATATATATATATATATATATATATATACAAAAAACAAAATCCACGAAGGAAAAAGAAACAATGGAGTGCTGCAAGGCCTTTCGACTTATAGTCCTTTACTTAGCAGACTGGAGAAATATCAAAATAAGTTTACGAAGAAAGCTCGTATAAATGACAGATGGGGATTACAAAGGAAAAAATATGTACCTGAGAATCCAACACAATTGAAGAATTAGTAGAACTGTCAAAACAGGGCTAAATATTTAAGAGGTTTTACAAAGGATTAGGCTCAACCATTCAGAAGCAGGGACAGGAAACTTAAAAGATTATAAAAGGTGGTGACTGACCACCAAAAAACGTTATAGTACAACTCAATAATTCTTTCTTTTTTGTAAACAATAACGTATTCGTTATATTAAACATACGAATACATAGAAAATATATATAGGCTAACTGATCTGTAATTATAGTCAGTGACTTTATCTTTTAGGTCGTTCTTGAACATTTTTCTAATACAGGGATCCAAATAATACATGCCAGGGCTAATGTTAAAATTACAGCTGGAAGTGGTCTAAAAGATAAAATCACTGACTTAATTCGAAATTAGGTACCTATATATATATATATATATATATATATATATATATATATATATATATATATATATATATATATATATATATATATATATATATAATATATATACAGTATATATATATTCTATGTATTCGTATGCTTAATATAATTTTTTGCGTAAAAATTTTCATATTGCAAAAATTTTTATTGTTTACCCCCAAAAAAAAAAAAAGAATGATTGAGTTGCACTTTTATAACATTTTTTGGCGGTCAGTCACCTCATGTATAATCTTTTAAACTGTCATGTCCCTGCTTCTGAATGGTTGAGCCTGTCCTTTGTAAAACCTCTTAAATATTTAACCCTGTTTTGGCAGTTCTACTAATTCTTCAATTGTGTTGGATTCCAGGTACATAGTTTTTCCTTTGTACTCCCCATCTGTCATTTATATGAGCTTTCTTTGTAAACTTATTTTTATATTTCTTCTGTCTGCATATTGTTTCTCTTACCTTCGTGGATTTTGTCTTTATTTATATAATTCATCACGTTCCATATTTTCGTGATTCACACACACACACATACAAATATATATATATATATATATATATATATATATATATATATATATATATATATATATATATATATATATATATATATATATATATATATATATATATCACACATTACCACAGGTGAAAAATAAGAAACAGGGTGTAGGTCCTGACCGGGTTTCGACTTTATTTCAAAGCCATTGACGAAGGACTGATACAGAGTGTGAGAAGTCACAAATATATATACTACAAGAACAGTACTAACGAACATACACAACCGTTAGAGGCTCCATATCCCCACTCTGGCCGGTGTCGAGGTAGGAGTGGCCTTTAAAACTCATTTGGCTAAAAATCACAATAGACTCTCAGGGGACATTGCTGATAAACAGACCATACCCCACCTCAGATCCACACCTGACAGGTGTCATGGAGGCGGAGTTTGGAAACTCATTAACCTTACTACCCTCGTACTGTGTTTACAAATATGATAATCCTATTTTCATATATCTCTACTGCCTACCTTAAAGTTTAAACAATTTACAAATTTCTTTTGATATTAAAGGATCAAGTTTATACATCCCTTGACTGATATTCATATTATGGTTGTAACTTTCTTTTATGAAGCTAGATTCAATGATGTTCCTTTCCAGTGCATTATTAGAATATACAATCTTTTTTGCCCCTTCCCAGTTGATAGCATGATTGTTCTCACTAACATGTACAAATATACCACTGTTCCCTTGTGCATATCTCACACATTTCTTATGTTGTTCAATTCTTTTTTCCAGTGCTTTCCCGGTTTGGCCAATATAAAAGTTGTCACAAGACTTACACGGAATTTTATATACACACCCTTTAATATTGTCTGGGGAGTTCTTGATAAGTACATTTTTCATTGTTGTATTGTTCTTAAATGCGACATTAACACCAAAATTCTTAAGTAGATGAGGGATATCTTTCATACTATTATTATTGAAAGAAGCCCTTGGACCAACAACGCCAATCATGAATGTGTCGTCAACTTATCAAACAAACAGCTGGATAGAAATGTAACTAGTGCCTTAGGCTACGGTTTAAACTTTGCTTTATCTCCTGGCGGAAGGAACAGTGTAGAAATAACTAAAGGACTGTGTAATTTGGAAAAATATAGTGATTTAACGAATGAAGAAGTGAACATGGTTAAGGGAGTGATTTATGGAAGTATGAAAAAATCAGACACCACAAACGTCCCCAAAAGATTTATGGTTGCTATTAATGAACTGAAAAAGATAAAAATATACACATGACAAAAAGCAGATAAATCAGGCGCCCTTGTAATTTTAAATAAAAGTGAATATATAGAAAAAATGCAAAATCTTTTAGGTGATGATAACACACATAAAGAATTAAATAAGAACCCGATAGACAATGTGAATAGTGGTTTCAATAAGAAAGTGAAAACCTGTTAAAAGGTAACGAAAGCCTTATAAAGAAGTTGTGTGTGACCTCTCCATCGCTACCATACATGTATGGTACAATAAAAACTCACAAAGCAAACTTTCCTGCCAGGCCAATTATCAGTTCAGTTGGTTCCGCATCATACAAGCTAGCGAAGTACTTAGTAGATATTCTCAACCCATTAGTAGGTACCATCTCAAATGCAAATATCAAGAATAATGTGGACCTGATAAATAAACTAAATAGTGTAGAGATTAATAGTGAATCCAGGCTTGTAAGTTTTGATGTTGTATCACTATTCACAAAGGTGCCAATAGATGATCTGATGGCGTTTTTATCTGAATTGTTGGAGAACACACAGCTGGATATCCCATTTTCTAAAAGTACTTTAATTGAACTGATTAAATTATGTGTAAAAGATTGTAAATTTGAATTTAATGGTAAATTTTACTCACAAAATTTTGGTATGGCAATGGGAAACCCTCTATCCCCAGTGTTAAGTAACTTATATATGGAATTTTTTGAAAAGAAGATATTAAACAACATAATCCCAATGTAATGTAACATGGTTTAGGTATGTTGACGACATAATTTGTGTATGGCCAGGGAACCAAGATGTAAAAAACTTTTTTGCTAAGTTAAATCAATTAGTACCATCAATTAAATTCACGATGGAAATGGAAAATGATGGGTGCTTACCGTTTCTATATGTCCTCATACGAAGAAATAGTAGTGGGTTTAAATATAGTGTGTATAGAAAACCCACTAACATTTCTTCCTATGTGCATTTCTATTCTGGACAAAGCAATAAGGTTAAAAAAAGTCAGTGTTTTCATCTATGTTTTTAAGAGCATTACGGGTATGTAGCCTGAATATATTGATGATGAAATAGATAAGATTAGGAATGCAGGCAAAAAATTGAAATATCCTGATAGTGTATTAAACAGTGCATATGAAGCGGCAAAAAGACTTTGTATCAAAACCAGAAAGAACCTTACAACACAAAAAATTTGCTTGTTCTGCCTTATAATAATAGTATGAAAGATATCCTCATCTACTTAAGAATTTTGGTGTTAATGTCGCATTTAAGAACAATACAACAATGAAAATGTACTTATCAAGAACTCCCAGACAATATTAAAGGGTGTGTATATAAAATTCCGTGTAAGTCTTGTGACAACTTTTATATTGGCCAAACCGGGAAAGCACTGGAAAAAGAATTGAACAACATAAGAAATGTGTGAGATATGCACAAGGGAACAGTGGTATATTTGTACATGTTAGTGAGAACAATCATGCTATCAACTGGGAAGGGGCAAAAAAAAAAGATTGTATATTCTAATAATGCACTGGAAAGGAACATCATTGAATCTAGCTTCATAAAAGAAAGTTACAACCATAATATGAATATCAGTCAAGGGATGTATAAACTTGATCCTTTAATATCAAAAGAAATTTGTAAATTGTTTAAACTTTAAGGTAGGCAGTAGAGATATATGAAAATAGGATTATCATATTTGTAAACACAGTACGAGGGTAGTAAGGTTAATGAGTTTCCAAACTCCGCCTCCATGACACCTGTCAGGTGTGGATCTGAGGTGGGGTATGGTCTGTTTATCAGCAATGTCCCCTGAGAGTCTATTGTGATTTTTAGCCAAATGAGTTTTAAAGGCCACTCCTACCTCGACACCGGCCAGAGTGGGGATATGGAGCCTCTAACGGTTGTGTATGTTCGTTAGTACTGTTCTTGTAGTATATATATTTGTGACTTCTCACACTCTGTATCAGTCCTTCGTCAATGGCTTGAAATAAAGTCGAAACCGGTCAGGACCTACACCCCGTTTCTTATTTTTCACCTGTGGTAATGTGTGATAAATGAATCACGTACAAAAGTGATAATAATCATATATATATATATATATATATATATATATATATATATATATATATATATATATATATATATATATATATATATATATATATATATATATATATCGTCTTTGGCGGTTTTATCATGAAACATGACTCGCATCTCACAAATCCGTTTCAGATTTATATTCTTTAATTTTTGTCACAAATGTTCTCCTCTTCTCACAGTACGAAAAAATAAGTAAATAAACTAATAACCCGAGTGTACTCTCAAGTGAGAGACCTCGCCCAAGACTCTGAGAGTATATGGTGAAAGTGCTCATGTTCTCATTCATATTCAAATTTTATCTATTGCATAACTACTTACGATCCTAGGCACTCTTGGTTTAGCCAGTTGCCTGGTTACGTGGTTCAAGGGTAGCTTCGGTTCTGTATGGAAAAATATAATTAAACGAGCCACTTCCAGGAATAATTCTGTGTTAACGTTGGCTTGAAAAGTCACATTGTTCAAGTTTGTTCCTTCTTCATATATTGTTTTGTTTTATTTCCCGTTGTTTTCCCCTCTAGACTGGATTGAGTCAAAAGCAATTCATTTAATCACAAAGTAAAACCTTTCCACTTTTATAGAAATCCTTTTTCCATCCGCATAAAGGCATCACTTTTGTTTTTATGGCTAATAATTAAGTCTTTGTTCCACTGAGCTGATAAGGGAATTTTTCTCTCAGGTGTCCTTGTAACGCTTTACCGGCCAATTACCTACCAAGTTTCTTTCCCTATATTGTCCAATTTTATCATTTGCTCGATGAAGCCTTTCATTTTTTTTTTCTTTTGCTCATATTTCTGTCGAGCCTAGTCTAGATAAATACATGAGGATGTTAAAAAAGTAAGGAAGCCAATCCCAGTTCTAACTTACACTCAAATTTGCATATGTTGTAAGTCCTTAACTAAAGATTCCAACTCCATGCGAAGCATAGGATCTCTACCAGACTCCTTCAACCATCCCTGTCTCAATGCTCTCACCGACAGATCATCCCCATCCTAGCCGGTCACCAAATCCTTTCTCATTCTTGAGATTCTATAAACTATTTTCAATTTCTGAGAAACATGGTTCAATCCCATTTCTTAGCCAATCCGTCTTCCGGTGGTGAAACAAAATTAACATCTTCCTTCGAAAAAACTTGTTTCATAAACATTTCAAAGTGTTCTCCCTGATATTCTGATGTCTCATCTTTTTTTTTTTATTTATTTAAAGATCCCTAACTGAAATAGTTTTCTGTCTCTTGTCAAATCCTGCAATCTCTCTGATTACTGAAAAGCCTTTCTTGTTCAAGACCCGTCCCTCTAAAGAATTCTCGTTTAGTTTCATTCAATAGATCTTCCCGGTACTATCTTGTCGAGCCTCGCTCATTTGACCTCTTCTTCAGTCTGTAAGTTCTGATACCTAACTTTTTTAAATTTTTTTGCAAAAGTAAAGCAATCTTCATTCCCATACTACACTGGTACACACACCCATCTATATATATATATATATACATATATATATACAAACATATATACATATATATATATATATACATATATTTATACATATATATATATATATAAATATATATATATATATATATATATATATATATATATATATATATATATATATATATATAAAAGGAGAGAGAAAAAGAGAGTAATAATGCGTCTGTATTTTCTCACAACCTCTCCTAAAGAAATTAAGTCTGAATGCACAATTAAGCTTACTGTCACAAGGTGGAGAGCATAATGACACTTTTTAACCGGATTCCGGCTCCCTCCCTCGCATAGTATCCAAAAATTCTTAATGATGATGATAACGATCGCGCTTTCATGCAGCGAAAAGTGCAGTTTGGGTTGCGTAGATTTTCCAGGCTCATCTCAGTTTTCACGTTAATGTACAATCACAGAATTCAGGGAGAACTAATGTTACGGTTGGTCTTGAATCCCTGGCTTTTCTTGGCAACAACCACAAGAGACGACCTTTCACTTGTTACATGGAATGCTCTCAATTCAATATTATTTGCGTATGCGTGTGTCAGAGTAGAGGAAACATGCATCAGTAGTCTTAATGGCATTTCCTAATGGTATTCCTTTTTTTGTGATAATACTGTAATAATCTCTAGCATCCTTGATCTAAGAAAAACCTGCTAGTCATATAATTCACAGCATTTCTTATCAGAAAAAGGGAGAGGGAGAGGGAGAGGGAGAGGGAGAGGGAGAGGGAGAGCAAGAGAAAGAACCACTTATTGAGCATATGCATCCCCAGCTGCAAAACACAAAAAGACGAAAAATTGCCAAATATGCTTAAGCTGCTGTCTGGAGTGACGGAATGGAATACAATAATTCTCAGTGCCCTAGCGAGAGCCTGAAAAATTGCTACTGATATTGATATTGATACTAAAAAACTACTCCTTATGAATTAAATGCCTTATAGGCGAAGCAACTTACTACTAATACTACCATACAACTGACACTAAGCCCGCAATTGTCCTTTTGCATTAAATTTCATAGTTTTGAGTGGCATGTACTTCTGGTGTTGTTTCAAATAAACACCGAAGACTAAGAAGATCGGGAAGAGGTGGATATACAGTAGATTATTTTAAGACACTACTAACTAATAACTTACATTTACAATATACTATCTTTTATCAGTACAGAAACTGGCATCACTGATAAACTGTAACTTCATTCATTTATTAACTTCGGTTTTGTCTAATTCATTTATCATGCAAGTCCCGAAACAAGCCTGAAAGCTGGGCTTCTGCGTTTTATGTCAACTTCTGAATACGCTTCCTATCGCGAGTTGAGAAACTTCTTCAGGGCCTGGTAATTAAATCACGGTTCATCATTTCATCATAATTCTGTACTAGTTCGTTTCCTAATTAATCTCCTGGTTGAATTAACTCAAAACCGAAACTCTATTACAACTTGTAAATGACTTTCAAATTAGTTTGATTACAATGCTCTCAGAGCTGGGATATATGTCAACATACTGCCATCTATAACCAATGTTCAGAAGAAAGTCTTAATTTGGTCTCAACGAGTCACGGATCTAATCTACATAAATGGCTGTGCATCTGCGCCTCTTTTTTCTTTTAATGTAAACTTCCGTTTCACTTTAGTTTTCTGTGGTGCTCCTCAAAATGAAATTATATCAAGACTTGGAATAAACAAATTCAGAATGCTAGAAAACATTTTCTCTTGACAAAAGTAAAATCAAGCCTTGGTGGTTATCTTTCTGTTAATTTCCTTAAAAGGGGGTAAATAAAATAACTAATAAACAGAGGATAAAGCAAACGCAAGAGAATGCTGATGATTAATTCAGAGACCTCTCCTGAACAGAAAACATATCGTCAACTGTGAATTTTAAAAAACAAATCACATGCACCTGCAAATTTTAAGTATAAAAAACACGACGTCAATAACTTTGAAACAGAAAATGCACAGTTGCCTCTGCATTTTACATAAAAACATCGTCATTTGTGAACTGAATTGAACGGAATGTAAAATTTAGCACTGGAACCTATGAGGTCATTCAGCGCTGAAACGGAAATTGACAGTAAAAGTTTTGAAAGTTGTAACAGGAGGAAAACCTCGCAGTTGCATTATGAATCAATTGTTAGTAGAGGGTGGAAAGTAAGATGGAGGAAAGAACATGAAAGGAGGTACAGAAAAAGGAACATTTGTAAATGCTAAACAGGATAGATAAGACGGGGTTACGGTCTCTGAAAATCACGAGCAGGAAGATGACAAAAGGATAAGATTTTCTGACAAAACAGAGATTTGGCATTGGCAGTTGCAAATAAAATGCGCTAAGCACACGAGATAGCTACAATAAATCTATTATTTCCAAAAAGCGAAGAAAACTCTATTTGATGATGTTTCCTATCGAAAGTCTTCAGCATCTGCGGAAAGTTTCTACAAGGTGAAATATGAGACCACAGGCATTGTAGATAATAAAATTCTGATCAAGAACCCAAGAGATTATTGTAGATAATAGAATTCTGATCAAGGACCCAAGAGATTAAAAGTATCTGAGGAATGCAAAGAAGTCTTTCGATTAGCCATCAGTGGAAAGTGAGGGAACTTAATAACCAAAATTTGCTATCTATAGTCTCACAATATTGAATGAACATTTAATAAACCACTGCAAAGTGACTGGATAATATCTGATCAACTTTCGCCAGAGCATAACTTTGGTAATCTTGAAATTCTTGACAAAGAGAGAGAGAGAGAGAGAGAGAGAGAGAGAGAGAGAGAGAGAGAGAGAGAGTACACATTTCCCGAAAAGGGTGGAAGGGGCTTCAATGACTTGAATCGAATTGAAAAATACCATTTTCCCTTATGACAACTTATCATCTTTTGTCAACGAATTCCTTAAGCAATGAAAATAAGGATGAGAAACGACCTTGGTACAAAACGGGGTGTTGGGGGGGCGTTGGAACTGGGGAATGGACAGGCAAAACCCTGCATGGTGTATTATGGGCGACTTGGAGGAATTAATAAACAAAATCAAACTAAAGTCGAAACAAAGTAATAGAACTTTCTTCTCTTCATAGGCCAGTGATATAACCTCAGCAATAAAACGATATATAAACAAAATTGGAAATAATATTTCAATAATTTTCTGGTGATTTCCGCTTATCATAACTAATTACCAAATTAAATAAAGTAAAAAATTATAAGAGGCATTAACAGTTCAGAAATGCAATATACATTAAAGATAAAGACTATACATTTGTCTCCCCTAGTACCGCACTATCCCTCACTGATTTGCACTAGCACAAAAAAATATATGATTTCGAAAAATTTCAAAAATAAATGTACAATGCAAAATTTGATTATTCATCATACGCATATATAAAAATGTATAATTTGAGATTCTATTCGAATTTCCAACACAGGTAATCTGATTACAAAACAAGCCTTGCCGAAAATCTGTACCCAAAAGCCCCAAGCATGAGAGGTTTCCTCGTTTTCATTCTTTTTTTTTTCTTTTCACCTCTCCAGTATAAACCTTCTTAGGGAAGACTAACAGAGCTGTGCCATTTTTTCCCTTGCATTTTAAGTATATTGCAATGTGTGCATTCATATTATATACGAGTATGTGCATATGTAGTATGCATATATATATATATATATATATATATATATATATATATATATATATATAATATATACTGTATATATATATGTATATATATAATGAAATTTTTATCACACCGTGATTTATATACAATCATGAAGCTGCAAATGTCGCTTACTATCAAATTCACGCTACCTCGGGAATATCCCCGAAGGGGAATTATCGCCGAAGGGGAATTTATTAGTGATAAATGGATTTTATCCAGCAACTCCAGTCGACGTTCTAGCTCAGTGGTAGAACGTCGACTGGGTTGCTGGATAAATATCTGTGACGAGGGATCGCGACCCGGCAGTACCAATCCATTTATCACTTATAAATTCCCCTTCGATGATAATTCCCCATCGGGGATATTCCCGAGGTGGCGTGATTTTGATATTATCCGACATTTGTAACTTCATGACTATAATATATAATATATATCATATTATATACATACATATATATGGATATAAAAATATATATGTAAATATATATATATATATATATATATATATATATATATATATATATATATATATATAATATAAAAATATATATATAAATATATATATATATATATATATATATATATATATATACATGATGACTAAAGCAAAAGTTATAAAGAATACAAGTTCAGGTCAGCAAGCAAAAAGAGAAAACGTGCTTGTCAGTGTGTTTACTGTAAATGACTTCGATAAGAGGGAGTGAGAATAAGGTGAAATCTCAACATAAACACCTTTACATATAATAGTCTAAATACTCACGGAATTTCAAAGTCAATTAACGAAAGCTGATCCATATTTCAAAACTATATCTTACAAAATTTACATTTCCGTATTTTTATTATATATAAAAGGAGAGCATTTCCTCAAGAAAAAATAGGTATTGTGTTATTTAATATCATTCCACTGTGTGCCATTTCATTTCATTGGCAAATCCTTTGTTAAGTCGAAAAATATGCACAGGAGGGGATGAGGAAATTGCTACAAATGTTCCTACCAGATTATGCGAGAGTTACCCTAATGAATCTGGTGGCGAATGAGCTGAATTACCCGTCGAAATGGCTGACCTGTATACATATAATTTACGTATTGAAGAAATGAATGTGCGCCAAATGAATCGTCAGCCAGCGAAGATAACCGTTCACATAAACCAATTCCGTTCGAACAAGCTTCGGCCAGTAAAAGTACTCTCTGCCTGAATGAGCCCTGTCTTTTGGCTTTGACAACCGAATGATTAATTAAAGGAAAACGAGCGAGAAACCTTACTCTCTCACTCCATCCCCCTTTTCCCGGACTGACTGACTGACTGTTTGATTGATACAGAGGAGGGCCAAAGCGATAATTAGTGTTGATACAGAGGATCGCCGAGGTGTGTAATGACAGCTGTTAGCGTGGTTCTCTCTCTTCACTCGCCTCCACACAGTCAGTTTTGATAGGTTATCGACTTTTCTGTCCTGCCCGGTTTCATTACTGACCTGGTATGGCTTGTCTTTCGGTTAATATGGGTCAGCTGGCAGAAACGTGTTTAAGTTTCGGTCACCGAGCGGAATATACAAATAAACATTCCCATAACAGTTACTGAGGTGGCTTGGAACAGGCACAAAAAATAAAATCCTAAAAAACAATATACAGCTCTTTGGAATGAGATTGCTACAATTCCAAGGTAGTATATACTTGAAACCCCAACTAGATTTCACCCAGAATATAAGTATATACGGATGTGAAGGAAAGAAATACACCTGGTTTCGCTGGAATGCAGCAAAAGTCTACTAGGATATTTTCACTTCCTCAACGAAACGGTTAAGAAAGACAACAAAATCATGAATAACTAAGAGATAAGGTATCCTGGATAAGGCTGCAGAATTTGAAGAATTTATCAGCAAATAATCTCCCCAAAACATCTAATGGAAAGCCAAGCTTAAAACATACTTTACAGCTAAAGCCAAACTTCAAACATACTTTACAGCTAAGGCCTGTCCACACTAGGAAACACTGTTTGGAAACAAAGTTTGCAAACTGTTTGAAAACAGTTTCTTGGAATTTGTAAACAGTTTGGAAACCGTTTCCAAACAGCTTGGAAACTGTTTGCAAACAATGTTTCCTGTCCAGACCTCAGTTATCGTCAGGATGCCTGCTGGTGCAGTAGCCTCTGTCTTTTACGTGGCAGTTTTAATGCACTCAAGGAGGGATAAGAGAAAGTAATAGAGATGGGTAAGGAAGTTTTTAGGAAAAGGAGCGTGTCATGCTGACTTCCTTCTGGCGTGTATGTATATGTACATATACATATGTATAAGTATGAATGTTTAAGTATATATATGTAATTATATATAAACATACATATATATACACGTATACATACACATATATACGTACATTATACATGTGTATATATACATATACACACAGAAACACTAGATATTTTTCATTCTGGATGGGAAACAAATATACGGTAAAAAGCGTTTCCAAACAGTTTCCAAACTGTTTGCAAACTTTGTTTCCAAACAATTTCCAAACTGTTTGCAAACAATGTTTCCTAGTGTGGACAGGCTAAAGGAAAGGAAGCCAACCAACTATGTATGAAAACGACACTAAAAAAAAGTGGCCTCTCAATGAAGCAGAATCTTGTCAAGATATGTCGCTGGTTATCTATAGAAAGTAAAATCAGTTATTCATCCCTTGCAGATAATACAGTTCCAAAACAACCTACTACATTCAGACATTTGTCAACTTACGTGTATAAAATGATCTTTCAACTGTATGTTGATCAAAAGCGACATTCAAAATTCTGAAGGATATGAGACCTTACAATTTAACATGTTCTGGATATAAGGAACCTCGCTATGCCATGTGGAAGTAGGCCACTTCCGCAAAAATTTAAAAAATCCTTATGAGTGATCTACAAATCGAGAATCTCATCTTAAAGGCAACTGCTATAATATTGCACACGGGGCATTTCATAACATAAATAGTGAATAATGCATGATATAGTAATAATCATAATAGACTTTGTTTCAGTTCAAGGCCATAAGCAAATACTTTACAGATAAAATAAACACAACAAAAAAAATAGAAGTAGACAGAAAACAAAATATCAAAAGTCTCTTTCTTTTCCTGCTGTTGACCCCAACATTCGTCATTTAGATCACCGAGTTCTTGGTCGGAAATTGAATGTAGAATTTGATGTAGAAATATCTCCTAGCAAAACATTCTGTTCCTAGTTGTATCAGGAGTGATAGCTGATCACAACAGAACGATGAACTTTGCCCTTTCTTTACACGTAACCTTCTAAAATAAATAATTAGTGTTCGTGACGTTTGACTAAGCACATCTTCGTCATTAAAAAGCGAACGCCATTCACACACCACTTTAAAACGTGCCATTACGAGTTCACTTTCACGCAACAACAACGACAATAAACAATGGATATCATCAACAGCCTCCAGCACTTGTGTCATTAATCTGATGTCATTTTTCTTAAGCCCATAAACTTTGAACTTTGAACTTTTTCACTGCAGAGGATGACAGTATTCAGGTTCAGAAAATCTACATGAATTCTATAGTATTCAGGTACAGAAAATCTACATGAATTCTACAGTATTCAGGTACAGAAAATCTACATGAATTCTATAGTATTCAGGTACAGAAAATCTATACGAATTCTATAGTACTCAGGCACAGATAATCTATACGAATTCTAAGTATTCAGGTACAGAAAATCTGTACGAATTCTATAGTATTCAGGTACAGAAATTCTATACGAATTCTATAGTATTCAGGCACAGAAATTCTATACGAATTCTATAGTATTCAGGCACAGAAAATCTATACGAATTCTACAGTATTCAGGCACAGAAAATCTATACGAATTCTATAGTATTCAGGTACAGAAAATCTATACGAATTCTATAGAACGATAACGCTGTTAACTGCAGTGTTAACCTTTCAACGCAAATTAACATTTGTTCAATAACTGAGTTGAACCCAACAAAATAGATTTGCCTTGGTAATCGGCAATATTTATTCAATTAAAATCTGAAAATGAGGTTCACTGTACCCTGCTTTTTCTATGTCAATTTGTAATTTTTGCTGTGAAATCCCCCCCGCCCTCTCCTGAGTTTAGAAAATGAGCTGTAGTACATCAAAGCTAAAAAGATTTTAAACAACACTTAGTACACAACTGGTGAAAAACAATTTATTCTTTCAATGGCACAACTTCTATAGCCAAAGAAAATAGAAGTTTAAATAAATTCTCAAAAATGATTAAAGTAATGACATCTAAAAAGAAAGTTATTAACCCTTGATAGATACATACAGACATATACATACATACATACATACATACATACATACACATGTCTGTCTGTATGTATGTATGTATGTATGTATGTATGTATGTATGTATGTATGATATATATATATATATATATATATATATATATATATATATATATATATATATATATATATATTTGCATGTGTATATGTATACATCTCAAATACCGAATTAACGTATAAGACAATGGGTGTTTGTGTGTGTGTGTATCTATGCATGCATAATCAAGCAAACGGGGAGAGAGAGAGAGAGAGAGAGAGAGAGAGAGAGAGAGAGAGAGAGAGAGAGAGAGAGAGAGAGGAGCTTAGAATTATTAGTATATAAAGTATATAACAAATAGCTGCTGTTCCTACGCCCTTCAAAACCAGAATTTATAAAAACATACTATATCAAGCATTTGAAGAAACCACCCTCACCCGTTTCAGATTCAAACAGACAGGCTTTAAATAATGGAGAAATATGTACAGCGAGTCTTAAAAGTATAGAGTCCAAATCCTTTCCATACCGTTGTAAACACATTAATGGGGAACTCTGCCATTTTTTTCATACTTATTCATATTGTCTTAACAGGAAAAAAGCACTCTATTCTGTTGATAAAAAACTGAAATTATATGAACGATTAATGTCAAATTTATATTTCATGTCAAAACTATGAGATAAGTTTGTCTTCTGTCACTTATTTAGTTTTTCTTTATTTTCTCCTTCCAGAGAATTTCATTCAGCAATAGAGCTGTGCATTATCCATGTTTTTATACAGTTAGAAATTAATTTTTCTGTTTAAACATCATTGAATAAGAAGCTTACAAGAACAATAAACTTATTTCATCTACAGCACAATTAATTCTTCAGTGAATACATTAATTCTGGATTTAATCTCTTTCAGTTTTATGCAACGGAAAATACCTACTATTCAAAGGGAGGGAGTAATTAATATTGTTCAGTATAAAAGACTCATTTTTCTGCATGTATATGCATATGTATATATATACATATATACACACACACATATATATGTACAAACATATACACATACATCTGGGTCGCTGTGAATTTGCGAATGTATGTATGTATTATGCATATATGTAGGTATGTATATATGTATATAGATATGTATATATATACACATATATATATATTACATATACAGATATAAACATACATACATATACATTATATATATATATAAATTGTGTATGTACATACATACATACATTCGGAATTCACAGGGACGCACATAATTAATTATCTTATAATCCTCGGTTGTCATTTTCCAAGATAATCTCATTCTATTTGATAACGTCCGGAAAGTACTGAAAACGAGTGAGTGGCGTAAATCCATTATTGTTGCATTACTCCCTCGCAGCTATCAAGCCCTTGCTTTTTCATTTACTCAATATAAATAAAAAAGAGTTACTTTGATATTGTCGTAAAAATGTACAGCGCCCGAAGACCCAGTCGTGCTCCTCTTGCATAAAATAAAATATTCATTGGTAAGTAGTTCTATATCTCTCATTATCGGATTACTTTATGAAGAAAGTAATACAAATGCTATGATAAACCCCATGTCATAATTATCTTCCACGTAATTTCCAACCACATCTTAAAAGTCGCTCACCTGCTATCCATTTCAGGGACTGCGAGTCATCGTTTTTCTCAAATATCTTTCAAACTGATTATTTGATCGAAATGGTACTTCGACACAGCGTACTAGACACCTCCCGCTAATATTTGGTAATATAGTGCATTGTCAAATGGTATTAGTTAAGGCGTTTACTCATGACTTACATGGTGTTGCCAAGAATCGCCAAACTATGCATTCGAACGTCCTTTATCCCCAATCCCGTCCCTCGCTCTCCCTCTCCCTCCTCATCCCTCCCTCAAACCACTTTCCTGGGGCCCCCATCTCCGCCCCCACTTTCCTGTCTATGGGGGATAACGAACGTTCGATTGCGTGGATTAATCCTGCTGACTCATGCGACTTTGCCTTTAAAAGTCAAGAGTAAACGCCTTAACTAAAACCATTTGACAATGCACTATATGACCAAAGATTAGCGGGAGGTGTCTTGTACACTGTGTCAAAGTACCATTTTGATCAAGTTTGAAAGATATTTGAGAAAAACGATGACTCGCGGTCCCTGAATTGGCTAGTAAAGGTGTGTACAAACTGAATTAAGACATGAACACACGTCGACAACTAATCGCGCACATATCACAAACAAGCTAAATACAAGTCAAAGACTTATTAGTATTCCTACCCGGTGGTTCATACGCTTATCCAGAATCTCCCAAAGATTCGCTCTCCATTTACGGTCGCTGACTTGATTTCAACCTGTTTGTGATAAGTATGCTATAAGTTTGCAACAAGTGCTTATGACATCTTTTAATGTAGTATGGACGCTTCATTATGCAAACAATTACATTTACAAGCAAACTTCACCTTTACTATTTTCCTGCCACCACTTATATCAAGGATAATGATCAGTGCATAAAAATGATTCGTTCTCATGAAACCCGATTTCTGGAATCAGGAAAATAGAAAACACTCGCCGTGGGACTCTTTCAATTACTTACTGTACGATGTAGTGCAAAGGATTATGGGAAAAGGCGGAACCATTTCTCACACACTTGCTCTCTGGTCATTAGAGTAACTTTACGTTACCGGAAACTGTTTTCCAAGTTAATTCCCAGTATTGGGGCCATAACATCCACTACGCACCTAAGGAAACTTGAACTTGTGCCATCAGGCGCTGCTTTAGAATTTGCTTGACAACAGCGGCTAAATACCCCTCCTTAAGCCACTACTCTGTTCTTAAAAACAATAAAGGCAATGTTTATGAGTAAGCAGCACCGAAAACAAGGAAGGAGCAATTGCTTGGAAATTAAAATCCTAATGTGTGGAATCTTTATGGTAAGTGTTCTTAGCCTCTAAAGAAAACCTCAGTACAGTGTGTTCTTCGACTCTAAAGAAAACCTCAATACAGAGTGTTCTTCGCCTCTATAGAAAACCTCAGTACAAAGTGTTCTTCGACTCTAAAGAAAACCTCAATACAGTTTTCTTCGCATCTAATGAAAACCTCCATACAGTTTTTTTCGCCTCTAAAGAAAACCTCAATACAGTTTTCGTCTTATCATTAGACATCCGAGATGCACGAGTTTTTGTGACAAAATTATCACTATTTGTTATCAGATTAAATCCATGTCTCCGAAAACACTGCCATTTTTTAATAACAGGAAGAGATAACACTAAAAATCAAACTACATTAATTATTCCATCGTCATTAAACTGCCGTTTTCACTTGCTTACTTTATTACTTTCACAAATGGGAAAACGGTAATGTCATTTACATTTTTTTTCCTGCGTTTATTAACAAAACTCAAAGATCTTAAAAGTGTACAAGCATTTCATCCATACAATTAAAGTATATTCAAAAAAGATTATCATAATTTTCTTGAAATGATGTTACATAAAATAAGGGCACGACTTTCTTTTTATATCTTGCATTATCTCTCTTTTCCCAGTGGAGAAAATGAGGAACTTGACGCGATATTTGAATCAACCGCAAGATAAACCTTGCTTTATCTTAGTAACTGCTCACTAACCAATAATTAAACAACTTTAAATATCAATAAACGCCGAACGAGTTCAACAATTTCGATACGTCTGCCTTTACATCTAAAACAACTCTTGCAATTATCTTGAATGCTGCAATAAACTGCAATACGTCGAGCCCCAGTCAATATAGGAGAGAGAGAGAGAGAGAGAGAGAGAGAGAGAGAGAGAGAGAGAGAGAGAGAGAGAGAGAGCGCAGTGCCGTTGAATTGGGCTAAAGGCAATGTTGTGCGCTCTGAATTGGAAACCTAAATTTGGGGGCGGCGTATTTTGGGCCATCGTCAGCATATATGATGTTGTACCTACTCCAGCTCAGACCGCAATGAAACCAGGATCCCAAAAGTGCCCTGTCCCTGTTCCCCGCGTTCAAACGAAACCCTTCAGACACATGCTTAGGGAATAACGTTAATGAATGACACTGGCGTGAGGGGTTGAATATAGACACTACACTCTTTCTCCCCCCTTTGCATTTGTATATGTGTATATATATACAGATGATAATGCATAAATTTGTATACAGTGGTGTTTATGCGAGAGAACTATTTTTTTCAATACTTTGTCATATACGAGTTTTCCTTTCACATGTTTTACAATGTCTTATATTATTCAAAATTTCAATATTATTAACGTAGTAAAACATTGTCTTAGTTCATACCCCACATGGTTCCCACGCTTTCCCCACATGGTTCCCATGCTTATCCCACATGGCTGCCATGCTTTCCCCACACGGGTCCCGTGTTTATCCCACATGGGTGCCATGCTTTCTCCACATGGTTCCCATGCTTACCCCCACATGGTTCCCATGTTTACCGCACATGGTTCCCATGCTTACCCCACAATGTGTAGAATGTAGTTTGTGATTAGATGCACGAGTTCAAAAATAAATAAAAAATTTTTTTTATTAAGTCTGTTTCTCCTATTTTTCCAGAGAAATATGCATACATACATATATACATACATGCATACATACATACATACATACATACATAGACATAGACATATACATATACATATGTAAAATTATAATATATATGTATATATATATATATATATATATATATATATATATATATATATATATATATATATCAGTAGGACTCTTTCTTCATCTTGTTTTAATTTGAAGAAACGCTTTCATTCTGCAGTGTTTGAGAATCAAACAGTTTCTATTTTCAGTTTCTTCTAATATTAACACTGGGAGTCTCTTCCATATTTACTCACGCCGGACACAACGCCAATGGAAGGGGATATATCACAAACCCGAAAATGGATGAAGAAGAAGAGGAGAATAAGGGTAAAATGGGAACGAAATACAACTTGATTATGTCGTCAACCAACAGGAAAAGAATAACTACTACAAGCTGAAATGCAGAGCAAAACGATACGCTAAAAATAAAATAGATGCGAGTTACGATCATACGCAAAGCAAAAGAGAAATTAAGCCTCTTAATAATCACACATCCTGAAGCATTAAAGATTAAAAATAATTATCACTTGAAATGCGTCATAACAATTTCATACAGATCGGAATACCGGACATCACATTATTTACAGATTCATCATAAGAAAAAAAAGCATTTGACTGCACTAATGTGATACAATATCATGGGCTATGATTTTATAACAAGGCATACTAATAAGAGCGGTTGACAGTAAGTTGTAAAATTCAACACTAAAGCATGAATATTTCCAGGTATCAAAGTCCAGCATTAATGACAAAATGACATTCATATCGAATGTCAAGCAAATGGAGAGAGGCATCAAGATATAAATGTTGATTCTGTGACCGGCAGGGTTAGCCAATAACCGTAAATAAGTGAAGTGCCTAGCATTAGCTGCTAATGATTGCATAACTAATGCAAAGCCAGATTCGGCTTGAATGCTTGTGTCTGTAGATCAACCGAATAAAAAGCTTTATGTGAGTCTACGCAAGTAACAATGAGGTGTTTAGAATTAGGCTTAAGTAAAACCAGTACTGTGCACAACGAATAAGAATGAGCTTCCAGTGAACATATATACCAGCTATGACCCCTTGCAGTAAAACAACTTTTTTAACATGTTCAAGCGCATTGGCACAGTACATACATAATGAAAACCCTCAAATACAAACGCGTTGATGAATTTTTTCACCTCTGACATGACTCAAAACACACACACACACACAAAATGTCAGCAATGCCGATTTAAACAGACCACAGGTTAAACTTTCTTTACACGACACTCACCTCACAAACTAACTAAAAAAAACTGGACTGAAAGCGGAATGGGATAAAAACTCGCTCCACGTCCCACTGATCCCGGGCAGTTCTTCCCGTTGTTCCCCTACAATAGTGTAACTGCCATCAGGTACAGTCCAGTCTTGCGAGAGGCTTATGCACTGGTTTACAGTTCTTATCCTTAGTATGACAATCACAAATTGACGACAAAAAGGTCATTGTCCGCTCACAATTCATCAACATCCCATTTCACTCTTCCTGGAGTAACGTCGAGAGTCGCAAATATGTGACAGGGTGCACTTTTGAACAAAGTTCTGCTCCAAAGGTTTCCCTCAGTTTTCACAAGACTGAGCCTGGATACCTTGATTTTAACCTTGTGCCACCCTTACGTTCAAGGTTCCTAGGCCTGCTTAAAGGTTCGGGAGTGGAGATTGGCTAAGATCAGCACAGAAACCTTAGAGAGTTGGTCACAACACTGGTACTTCAGTCCCTAAGCAACTATTTTTCAATCTTAAAAAACTGAAGAGTGAAAGACATCCAAGTGAATGATGGCAAATTGCGCCCACAAAGTTATTCCATTGCCCAGCTAGGGGTATTGCCGTTAGTACACGCCACGTGGTGCACTGTAGACATTACTAAAGGATGTTTGCAGCGTTCTTTCGTCCCCTTTTACTTTACCTCCATTCCCGTTTCTTTTCTTCAATATTGCTGTCCAACCTCTTTAACTATTACTGTGCTTCTTAGCGCAGTTGTGGGATTTTCTCCCAGTTACCCCTTTAAATCATAGCACTTCATCTCCATCCTTTTCTGGAACTCTCCATCGAGCTGTTCAACCTCTCAAACACAATCATTTCACTGTCTTAAGCGCTGAATGCCTGAGAGTGCCACAGTGCTGGCCTGATAGCCTAAAATTCATAAAACTAAACTAAACTGAACTTATTCTCTTGCCTCACAAATAAGAGTTAGTCAAAATGCTTCAAATCTTCCTTGCTCCCTTCTCGCACACAAGAGGACATGCACATGCCCTTCCATGACCTCATTAAAGACGCAATCCAGTCTCGGGAAGTCTAGTCAGACGAAGTTAGTCGTCAAATTAGACAGATCAAAGACGCGATCAGCTTGTGACAGGAACAAATTGTCACGGGTCCGCAGGTCACATTTAAGTTCGGGATTTAATCAGGTCTCAGAAGTCACTATCCCCCAAAGGCAAACTATGCACAATGTTGGCACAGCCAAAGACTGTTCGCCACAAATATGTAACAGACGTTTAATCATGTAATAATCACTCGCTTATAAACACCAACTATAAATCAGATCTAATAGTTTCTAAAAACGTTCATTATTTTCCTTATCAATGAAAATCCTGCCCTTACTTCAGCACTTCTTTTATTTCATGAATATATGTCCGCATATGTCATACAAAGTCACTACCCTTTCCTTCGTTTAGAAATTATACAAAAACTGAGAATGAAAACCATATACATCATATAATGCATCAAAAAATGTCCAAAGACGGAACTTAGTGTTTAATGATTCCAGTGAAAACGTTATTGATGCATATAACCTGTGAAATATTATCTTTATGATGACAAACATTTTCCTCGTTCACTCAGTCTTACCAAGAGACTTTTTTTTAATTTAATAATTTTAATTTAATAAAATGAAGGTTGCCATTTACGTCATACAAAAGGTTTTAAAGTGACATGAAATAAAAGAATTAAGAAATAAGCAACCTACTTCTTTGTGCTCCTTCGACTATAAAACTGCAATGCGTCTGAATGAAAAAACAGACAAAAGGAAAAATATTTGGACTTTCCAAAGGGGCTATACGTAAACAATGACCATAAACCAATCACTTTAATTAAAACGGGGAAACTAAGGACTGTAGTACACATATATATGATTTTGAAGACTGGTTCTTTTTTAAAAAAATTCACCAAAGGGAAATAAAATACCTTGATTCTTTGTTCAATCTCGCAGAAACCCTATGAAAGCTGGTAAATATTATTCCTTTTATTTCCTCTTTACAACAAATGATAAAAGCCGGTGTATATTGATATTTTTGGATCTCTACAACAATGGAACACAGCATCACAATACCAAAGTTTCGAGATAAAAAAATGCATGAGGTATTTAGACTTCAAAGAAGTCATCAAAATAAAACTTGACTTTTGAAATAGTTTTACCACCAGCTTTTATTACTATTAAATTGCTTTGTACAAGAGACCGTGCGCCCTAGTGGTTTAATTTCAAGAGAGCGGCGGCCAAACTATAAAAGAAAAAGGATTTTATAAGAAAAGAATATTCCATTCAGATATATATTAAATTCTCTGGCCATGAACTACAAATAATACCTGACATCACTGTCGCTCACACAGGCAAGTGACAAAATATGCATGTAAATAATATTATATATATATATATATATATATATATATATATATATATATATATATATATATATATATATATATATATATATATATATATATATATATCATATATACATAATGTATATATATGTAATTATATATATAATTTATATATTTATAATATATATATATTATAAATATATAAATTATATATATATATATATATATATATATATATATATTACAAAAATATAAATTATATAATTATGTATATATATGTGTGTATATATATAGACTCCTCAAGGGGACACAGACTTGAATCCTGGGAGAGAACGGGCTGATAAGCACAGTTAGGTACAAACCCGTTGTACTTCTGTTGACCTGAGAAATGAACTAGGTAACTGGTAGTCTGCAGACTATGGAAGCTTGAACCTACGATGAAACAGAACATGGGGCTAGCAAGAATAGGAGTGGTTGATTTATACAGGTACTGGGCCGACTGTTAATGATGACGGTAGTATGAGAGAACTGTTCAAGTATGGAAGGTAGAAGGGTTTATGCAAAAGTTTTGTAGGTCTCTTTGAAAAGAATTACACGTATGACGGTGTTTTCACTAAATCTCCTTTATGGATGTGAAGAGTGGATGTTTGATGCAGGTAAGATATGAAATGCTTGCTTAATTTATATCTAAATGAAATAAGATTGTGTCAAATGTAAAAAAACTACAAAGAAGTGGTGAAAAGATCAGTGAAAGTAAGAAATGGTACCTTTATGATTTACGAACAGTACTCTGAAGAAATGCTTGTATAATTCTGAAAGTTTTGGAAGGAAGTAGAGAAGTGAGACCTAGAGATTTTTAAACTGAGGATTTTTAAAATCCACGAAGCATTAATATGAAGAAGACAGAGGTGAGTAATGCAGTGTGTTTGTGCACATGCAAGCACAGCTGAAGGAAGGGAAAGAATCCATCCCTTGCTTTTGAGCCTTTTGAAATGACTGATATAAAAGAAATTGTCTATATAGAGATATAGAGCGTTCACCCTTGATTCAGCTTTTCAAAGGATACATAAAGCAGTAACAGCCTTTTTTAGTTTACTGTAAAAAAAAACTATTGAGATGGCTTTGTCTATCAGTCCGCACTTTTTCTGTCCGCCCTCAGGTCTTAAAAACTACTGAGGCTAGAGGGCTGCAAGTTGGTATGTTGATCATCCACTCTCCAATCGTCAAACATACTAAATTGCAGCCCTCTAGCCTCAGTAGTTTTAATTTTTTATGGTTAAAGTTAGCTTTGATCGCGCGTCTGGTACCGCAAATCCACAGGCCACCACGGCCGGCTGAGAGTTTCATGGGCCGTGGCGGAGAAAACTCGATTGCGCCGAAGAAACTTAGGCGTATTTTTTACTTGTTTTTTCAGCCACCACTCTTACGGAAAGATGCTTGTTCTTAGAAAAGAGAAAATTATATACATACATATATATATATATATATATATATATATATATATATATATATATATATATATATATATATATATATATATATATATATATATATATATATATATATATATATATATATATATATATATATATATATAGATATACAAACAGACAGAGGAAAAGAATCGTATGATAGCTGGTAAATTTAAGGGGAGAACGCTGCATGTTTTGGCTCTTAGTAAGAAAAAAAGGTGAGACAGCATATGCAAGAATGGTAAGGATGAGAAGTGATTGTGTTTGTTGGCAGCCAACAGGACGGTATAAAGCTGGGAAAAGGTTAAGCACTTGTAGTGTCAGGAAGAATCTGGGTACAGGCGACAAAGTATAAAAATGTTAGTTCGAGGACTTGTGGTTACGACTGAATACGCCAGGAGTGAAAAGCTGCAACAGTAAGTGTTAACTGTCTAGGAAAGGCAGAGAATGAAAATGAAAAGAGAATCATTTTGGGAGCCAGACTCTCCGACTGCCTGGATTTGGAGAACATGAAAGGATAATTATGATAGGTGATATGAATGCAGAGGTAGGTGACAGAGGGAGTGTCTAATGGAAATGTGTTTGGAAAGCAATTGCAACTGTCTCGGGAAACAAAGTTGGGAATGTATGAAGGACAATTGAGCCAACTTTCCTTTATGGGTGTGAAGTATGAATGGATTGTGTGAATGGCGCAGTGTGTATAGGGGGATTCGAAGCGCTATTAACAAGCTCCTTTCTAGGTGCATGTTGCAGAATTCTTACTGCACAAGGATTTTACACACGAATCACTAGCTCCTTTCTAGGTGCATGTTGCAGAATTCTTACTGCACAAGGATTTTACACACGAATCACTAGATAAAGTAGATTCTTGCTTAACGACGGAAGAGTACTTATTACAAGAAGATTTTGTTCACCCGGTATCACTAGAACAATTTAAATGTGAATTCGAACATTACCTATTATAACTGTAAAAATTATAAACTCTAAAACCAGAATTTCAACTCTGTTCCTTGTGAAGCAATAACTATTGGATATCTTACATTCCAGTATTAAACGGGAATTCTAGAGATTTATTGCAGGTTAAAGGACTGATGTAGGCCATCCATAACAGCACCAGCATCGTGTTGAAATCTATAGAGGTAATGAAGAAATAAAATTAGTTGGCATTAAAGTCTTCTCAGAAAATTATTAGTCGGCGTTAAAGTCTTCTCAGAAACTTATTAGTTGGCATTAAAGTCTTCTCAGAAAATTATTAGTTGGCATTAAAGCCTTCTCAGAAAATTATTAGTTGGCATTAAAGTCTTCTCAGAAGTTTATTAGTTGGCATTAAAGCCTTCTCAAAAAATTATTAGCTGGCATTAAAGTCTTCTCAGAAAATTATCAGTTGGCATTACAGTCTTCTCAGAAAATTATTAGTTGTCATTAAAGTCTTCTCAGAAAATTATTAGTTGGCATTAAAGCCTTCTCAGAAAATTATTAGTTGGCATTAAAGTCCTCTCAGAAAGTTATTAGTTAGCATTAAGGTCTTCTCAGAAAATTACTAGTTGGCATTAAAGTCTTCTCAGAAAATTATTAGTTGGCATTAAAGTCTTCTCAAAAAATTATTAGTTGGCATTACAGTCTTCTCAGAAAATTATTAGTTGGCATTAAAGTCTTCTCAGAAAATTATTAGTTGGCATTAAAGTCTTCTCAGAAAATTATCAATTGGCATTAAAGTCTTCTTAGAAAATTATTAGTTGGCATTAAAGTCTTCTCAGAAAATAACTAAAAGGTAATTTATTCTTATATAATGGACAATTTTCATCTCCACGAGTCATCACAAGGAGGTTTTCCTCATGATATCAAGGTAAAATATTCGACCCAAACCCAATTCTTTCAATCAGAAAACAAGAGTGTCATCTGACTTTTAAATCCATGAAATGACTTTTTCGCTAAAGCACGTTATGAATGCTTCACATTCCTTTACCAAACAACTAACGAAGCTGGCAGCAGCTTTAAAACATTCAACGATCGTTTACATCCAGTAACCTCTTGCCAGATAAGGACAAAGAGATTGAGGTACAAAAAGTTCGAGTTTTATGCCCCCCCCCCCCCACGTAATTCAAAATGAAACAGATTATTTGCGCTTCAGTCACTTTCAAAAGCACTTTTGTATTCTAAAAACTTGTGCCTGATAACGTAAGCTGGTTTACCTTTACAAGAGTAAAATTACTTCAAGGATGCGATGGGGCTTCAATTAAAGGTGGGTGAAAAAGAGAATAAAATTGAGTAGGATATGAAAATGTGTAAAATAACGAGCTTCCTAATTTGCGAAAGGTCTACACGCCTTTAATGTTAGGAAATAACCTTAAAATTAACAGTAAATATCAGCAAAGAAGTTTACGACAACGTACCTTAAAACAACTGTCAAAGAAATACTTGATACATACATACATACAGTACAATATATATACAAAATGTATATATATATATATATATATATATATATATATATATATATATATATATATATATATATATATATCTGTGTGTGTGTGTAACATAATATAATTTATATATATATATATATATATATATATATATATATATATATATATATATATATATATATATATATATGTACATTATATACATATATGTATATATAATATATATATACATTATATATATATATATATATATATATATATATATGTATGTATATAATGTATATATATATATATACATACCCCTTATGATCTTTTTTACAAACTAGTACAGAGTACAGGCCTATAAACCTCGTATGCATGGCCATTTGGTGGCCTACCAAGCACTGCAACGAGAACACTATCACTTTCATACATTGGCATCCCTCAAGACTGAAAGTGTGGTTGTCGTTGACCTCAGGAGTTAAAAAATTAAGTATACCTTAGTTTAACCAGACCACTGAGCTGATTAACAGCTCTCCTAGGGAATCTCACCTAGCACCTACAGCCTGGCATTTCTTGCCACTATGTACATTACACTCTTGGTAAAAAGTACATTATTTTGTATCCCGAGGTACTGACACTTCCCAGGACAGTAATGCCCAAGCTGCAGCGCTTACTACCTATGCAGCTTCAGTCCTCAGCAAATGAACTGACGTGACGTACACTGCTCCCATTGACCTTAGATGATGTTCATTAACCATGTTTTACGCATTTCTTACCACCATGGTGGTCAGGACCCTTTACCAGGCATCCCTCTGCCTTGGGATACTTTACATCAGTATGGCAGCCAAACCATTAGTATTTCTGAACCCAGCAGTGTCCTGGTAACTTACTACCATCGCGGTCAAGTCAAATTTATTTCTTAAGAGGAATAACGGGAAGGAGAGCAGGACCTAGAGAGTGCTGAGATGTGTGAGTAGGAGGCACTGGAACCGAAGGGACTCAACATGAAGGAAGCAAGGAGTGCACAATATTGATGTGAACGGAGCTGTACACATGGGAAGTAGGGCATACAGCTTTCTAACTTACTGAGAAGGTGCTTAAAGTGTATTAAAGTGTATTATGGGGTGGAGGTTTCCCGCACTGGGATTCCATCCACGACACACCAATTACTGTGAGAGTGTGGCAGTGCCTATGTCTACTGTCTTCTCTGAAGCTAACCCCTGCCAAGGAAAACGAACCTGTACCAAAAGAATTTTGACAAACTTAGACACTCTCAAAAGTCACAATTCATCATATTCATGATTTCGCCTTAGTTTATACTTCTGATGCTCACACTTGAAAAATTTTGGGTGACTAACAACCCGAAATTTGTTTCAAATTAAATAGAAATATACGTTCCCGCTTACCCACACCTGAAACGAGGAGAAACTGCATAAAACACTAAAGCTAATATGAGTAACGAAGAATTCGTTCAAAATGAACCCTCAATTTCCAGGAATATACAGTGAACATTTCACCATTATTTTTCTGAAACCCTGTTGATCATGGCAGGAAGCAATTAGACTCTTCAATAAAACTGAACATCCTGGGATCTGAAACATTTTAGCTATATACTCTCCACTTTTCGTTTTAAAAAAATCTTTGATCGTAAAACTAATCGGTGCCTGTGTTTTTAAGCGAGACGCTGAGACTGAACGAGAAATTTGACAATTTCCTGTTTCCTCTCCCATGTAAAGGTTATTGGGGAATAAAAATTATATTAAACACAAGAAACAGACGTAAAAGTTGCTTGGGCATAAAAGCGATAGTAAACACGAGAAACCGATTTAAAGGTTACTGGAGAATAAAAACGATATTAACACAAGCAACATGTAAAGGTTACAAGGGAATAAATGCGATGGTAAACACAAGAAACAGATGTCAAGGTAACTGGGGAATAAAAGTGATATTACACACAAGAAACAGACGTAAAGGTTACTGGGGAATAAAAGTGATATTACACACAAGAAACAGACGTAAAGGTTACTGGGGAATAAAAGTGATATTACACACAAGAAACAGACGTAAAGGTTACTGGGGAATAAAAGTGATATTACACACAAGAAACAGACGTAAAGGTTACTGGGGAATAAAAGTGATATTACACACAAGAAACAGACGTAAAGGCTACTGGGAAATAAAAGTGATAGTAAACGCGAGAAACAGATTTAAAGGCTACTGAAAAAAAAAAAAAGATGTTAAACACAAGTAACAGATACACATGTAAAGGTTACTTGGGGAAAAGGTGATACAGTATTACACACAAGAAACAGTTGTAAAGGTTACAGGGAAATAAAAGCGAGAGTAAACACAAGCAACAGATGTCACGGTAACTGGGGAATAAAAGCGATAGTCAACACAAGAAACAGCTGTAAAGGTTACTGGTGAATAAAAGTGATACTAAACACAAGAGACAGATGTCTCGCCATCTACGACGAGAGAAAAAATCCCCCCTGACGCAATAAGCTAATTCACTACAGAATTAATTAATCACATGAATATGCATTGGTCATCATTGCCCTTAATATTGCCAGGAGAGAGAGAGAGAGAGAGAGAGAGAGAGAGAGAGAGAGAGAGAGAGAGAGAGAGAGAGAGAGCAGACTAATAATTACATGGTAATGAGAAGGTTAGGTATGCCCCCTTCCCCTTGTTTTCTTGGTTATCTTTTCTGTATCACACACACATACACACACACACACACACACACACACACACACACACACACCTCCACTTCTGCCACAATCAATAATGCAAAAAAATAAATATAGCCGTTATAGTTTGACTATAATCCTTATGTCAGCTAACTTTTTATCCACATGATCACTATCGTATCTGCGGATAAATATTTTTCATGGTTTTGCAGCAGAAAACTTTGCCACCACGATTCTCTTCGTAAGCAAAGATAAATATAATGAAAAATTATTTGTAAACCACTCAAAATCCTTATGCTTTCATCTTACGTTTTTAATCATCATATATCTTCGAGCACTTGAGCACGGATACCTTTTCTTTCCATTTCCAAGGCTGTATTTGTCGCGTTTGTCAGCTACAAACCCTTTGACGTAATTTGGTGAATTAATTCGTATGTGCTGATTCGTACGAGATTAACATTCTAATAGAACTGTCACACGCATTGGACATTGCAGAAAGCCTCACTCAAGAACAATTCATGTATTCCATCTCGGGGATTCCACCAACGTGCAACTTGAAAATGCTCTTCCACGGAGATATTCCCGGGACTACAAACATGCACACTCAAACTGCAAAGCCAATTCGGGGCGCTTTGCAGAAAGCAACGGCTGGATACACACACACACACACACACAAGAGCAACAACACTTGGACGTACACAAAGGAACGTCTGAATATACACAAAGCAAACGATTAAATCCGGATAATCATATACTTACAGTATAATGTTGCCTTAAACATGGAGTCGCGAGGAATCCTCAAACGCAGTGTGTTACTAAGCGGCGTTTACATTCCTCAGCACAAACACGGGTCAATAGCTGCTCGACAATTCAGAGCATCCGCGAAATTGCTCAAAAGGAGGAGGACGATGCTGAAGGAAGGCGACATTACGCATTATTACATCCGAAGGCGAAAAGTCAACACTTTCAGATTATCATATATAAATAACCTTCACAGAGATTTAAAGGAAGGTGAGGCAATGTGAGATGATATCAAAACTGAGACAGACAGGTAAGGTACATGTATAAATTAAGCACAAGACAACTTTCACAGACAAAAAGTGAAATTACGTTTCCTTGCAACTGCGAGATTATAGCTAAGCGACGGAAAATCCCCTAAATATTCTTAAGCTCATTACGGTTCAGTGTCAACTAAAATACGCAATATCGTTGTACTGGCTAAGGTTTAAGGGAAGCTCAAAAGGCAAAATTAATTGCTTCGACATGAGCGAGTCGTGAAAGAACAGATTATGGCTAACGACACTGTAAAGTATGATATTAGAATGTTGTTTTAAAAATACAGCGAGGAAATTAACGCTTAGACAAGGTACTGCCTTCATCATTTTAATGAACAAAGAAATACTGCATGGCAGCCTTTAATTTTCGTTATTTATATCAAGCTATTTCGGAACAGCAAGTATGATAGGCTAGTCGAAAGAATACATCATGTTTTATCTATTTACAGAAGAAAAAGCTAAAAAATATTCAACTGAAAATGAATTACTGAAACGCTAATGAAACATTAGTTTTACCCACTGAGGTCTCTTAATTTCAAAATAATTATGGATCATGTAAACGAAAACATAATACCCCATAAAAAAAAAAATTCTTTTCCAAAGGTCTGCTGCAAGAAATAACGCGGCAATTATGAAGTGACTTTACTAAACTGAAGAACCAAACCACTCAAGTACGTATAATCCCGTTGTTGACTGACATCACGCAGTGGTGCCAACTCCCATCCAGTATCGCAAAGCTCACACAAGAGATCCTTTACAAGAACGGAACTTGCCCTTGTTGCCCCAGAGGCAGTCGTTGCTACCAACAAACATCCTCAAGGCGTATAACGCTTGACAAGAGACCGCTATGGCACACTGGAGTGAAGATACTAGCACAATGGAATTACCTAACGATTATTGACATTGCCCAACAAGGGCCTTTCAGCCGCTCTTGTGCGTTTCGACAAAATACTGTACGCATTAGAATTATATACATTTATGCAAATCAGCACTCTGGAAAGGCACCTTCCAGTGCATTACAGAAACTGAGTCCGATGGTTGTATGGTGAAACTGAAAGTGGAAAAAATGAAAGTTGGGATAAATTGTATACAAACCAACAAAGAATTAACAGACCAATAGGTTGCATAGATAGTACTTATGGAATTCCTTGGGTAAATACAAATGGTAAAAATACTGGCAAATGTGGCCAGAAATGAGTATAATTTGGAAAGAGAAAATGATGAAAAAAGTGCAGAGTAAATGAATGAGAAAGTTAACGGATGTATTGTTCAGAAAAGCAGTAACTGATGGTATATCCGACCATTAACTTAAGCAAAAGAGACACTGAAGTCTTAATGAAGTAGCAGGGTTGAAAGTAAGAACACCATATAAGGAAAAGCGGAAGAAAAATGGGCTATTATTCAATCGACTGAGATGGATAGAGTATATGAGCATGCAAAATTTAAGATGGAGCCACAAAAGTGAGCAGGAAGAGTCTGTAGTAGTAGTAGTAGTAGTAGTAGTAGTAGTAGTAGTAGTAGTAGTAGTAGTAGTCAAGGTGAATAAAAGCATCAAGTAATCGGGTGATGAAGTGAAAGGTCAGCTGAACAAAAGTGGCATATAAGGTCAACTGGGCTGCCAGGGACAAAATGTGTGGAAAAAAAGTGGACATCGTTAAAGCTTTAGTTGTAATAAGTGTAACCAAAATCTGTACAGAAAAAAAAGAAGCCGTTATTTTTAGTAAAGTAAACGCAGAAGGACACCAAAACTTTAAAATAAAATACACAAATGGAATCATGCCGCCTGAAGAGAATGTGCTCATGTTGATGGATTTAGTAATTTGAGATGTTAAGTGTGAAGGATAGACGAGAACTATCTGAATGCTGAAATAATGGAAGAGGATCTTTTAACTATGCTTGTGAAAGTGACTGTTGAGGATCTAATAGATCAACAGTGAAGTTGAAGAACGGAAAGAAGCTAGGTGTCGATTTAACAAGAGAGAGACGCTTCTTCCAAATAAAGCTGAAGATTTCAGAATCGTAAAATCATCTCTTGTAGACAAATAAGAAGTGAGACAGGCAAAACTTGAACGATTCTTCTCAACCGATCAAAAAGTGAAGCTGCGTCCTTGGGGAAACAAAGTAGGAATTAAAATAAATAATATTTTATTGCAGTCATCTAACCGTATTGCGAAAATAATTCTGAATGACAAAACCGTGCTATTTATGTTAATATTTAGCATCAGGGTAATTACAATGATGATTTGTGTAACTGGCTTAGGTAGTGAAGCTGCTTCTGAGCTCACTGAAAAACGTGGAATTCGAAAATAGACCCTAAAAAAAAAAGCTACAATGAATGTCTGCTCCTAAAACACCAAGATAACACGAAACAAAGATCGCACTGCCACGTCAGATCAATAACGGCGGCCCTCTAAATCTACCATCTTGCAAGAAGAGAAAAAGGCGGGCGCTGTTCGGAATGCCAATGGCACCACTTCATTTATCGAAAACCAATTTCCGTGACTATTATTTCTATTTTCTTTTCGATTTTCTTTCCTCTCCACAACCCACGACGGGAAAAGTAAGATCTTAAAAAGAGATTTCTGATATCGTGGACCGGATGGAGATTTATTGTTTGTGCTATGTAAACTACTGAGGAATAACTTCATCCCACACACAGTAGTGAGAGAGAGAGAGAGAGAGAGAGAGAGAGAGAGAGAGAGAGAGAGAGAGAGAGAGAGAGAGAGAGAGAGAGAGAGAGAGAGACTTTGTAAGGCGGGGAATGTCCGTGAAGTCTTTGGCTCCTGAAAATAAGTGACCTAAAGTCTAAAGGAAACTATAATGACTGCCTAAGTATAAAAATTTCTTTGAAAAACTTCATTCCTTACCAAGTACGGAACCTAATTCGTAAAAAATAAAAACATTTTTTTATCTACGCTGATATAAAAAAAAAATAAACAGCTGCATAAGTTAATCGATAACAACTAAAGCAATACAAGAATAAACTGAGGATTACAAAACTGCGTCCAAATTTCATATGATCGAATTGCCCTCATCACGTCTCAGTCACAAATCCTTGAAGGTCTCTAAATGATTTGATTTTCCATAATTTCGACAACCTTTCATTCTAAAAGTTGTTAATCACAAATTTCGAAAGTGAGTTTTCCAGTTTAAATTGAACATTCTGCTTTTTTTTTTTATAAGGTGAATAAAGACATTTCCTTGTCTATCCCAATGGCTAGATGCTAAAAATGAGTAATTTCTGGTTGGTTCTTTGAGTGCTTCTTGCTTTTTAAAGCCGAACCACTGAAACGTTTCTTAACCATTACCAGGCACGGTGTGTAAAATAAACTGCACATTTCTCAAGATATTTTTCCAAACATTGAACTTGCAAGTTAACTTTATACAAACTGGTAATAAAAGGCACAGTTTCATTTGAAATTATAAAAAAAAGTAGTAGCTCTCTCCCTCTCTCTCTCTCTCTCTCTCTCTCTCTCTCTCTCTCTCTCTCTCTCTCTCTCTCTCTCGCGCGCGCGCACACACAAACACACGCAACACGCCGACACACTGTAATGTATTTTCGAAAGGACTTTAAATATATGCAAACTATATCATCCTTCATTCAAGTAATACAGCATTTGTTCCAGTCAACATTACTTCTTTGTTATTCCATGAACATTATTATCATTAAAATAGTTATATTATCATTAATAGTTAAAATAGTTTTACCAGACCACAGAGCTGGTCATCAGTTCTCACAGGGCTGGCCCGAAGGAATTGTTTCTATTTATATTTTGTATTTATATTCTGTCAGTTAAATTACAATTTTTCAAAAGGTCGTTCACAGCTTGCTACAAGTTTTCCACGTCGTCGCTACACAGTGCAGTTGCAACAGCAAGTACTGACCATTCCAAAATTCTTGAACACATCTGCGCAGTGCAGTTGCAACAGCAAATACTGCCCACTCCAAAGTTCAATACATCACGAGTATGGAATTTAACGTGGCAATTATACAAAGAAAACTAATCTACTTATTAACATTCGAGTGTTATTTGATCCGCGGGTATTTGTGTCCAAGGCTAAACGCATAACTGATATTTAAGCACGGTCTATGATATGGGCAATATGCAAACAAGCTGCTTGAATTGCTCAATGATACGAAAGCGTTATCTAATCAGGTAAACATGGCCGCGAGCTATCTCAGATTACGTAACTCTTATTTACCCAGTTGTCCTTCGGGACCCACTGTTAATTTACGAGACGAATGAGTTAACCTTTCGCTCAATCTCTTCTTTTATCAGTGCTTGGATATATCAAAATAAATTCATAATATTAGATAAGGTCATTGATAAGCAAGCAGGGTCCTTCATATTTTTAATAATAATAATAATAATAATAATAATAAATGCGCTAAATCTAATCCGATCATTGTGAACGTATGACCAACAGTCTACTTTTCCATACACTAAATATCAGAAGCTGCTGTTTTAACTGGTTATAATATGTATTAGTTTGTTCAGTGTATTAGTAATGCAACTATTGCATACATCTGGACACTCGATCAAGTCAATGCGGCTTTGCAAAAGCATACCGTATTAGGTGCTCTTGTTAATATCAGAGTATAATATTACTTGTTCTGTCAGAAAGGAGCCCATTACATAATCTTGTAAATAAAGGAGCAATGGCGTATGGTCAGTCAAAGAGTTAATCTACCTCATGTGGTCTGTAGATACGAGTACCATAAGATGTAGTCAGTAGAGTAAGGCATTGACCAACTTGCCACAAAGCGTCAAACAATACAAGTGCCCCTTATAGTAATAACTGACATTAACCATTCTGGCTTAACGTACACTCCGTCGTTGTTACAACGTTCCTCTTCCTTCAATGTCATGCTACGTTTCTGAAAACGAAACTGTGGTGAAATGATTCCATTCAGTGACTACAGAATGACATGAAAAACGATTGACCGTGTACCATGAGCACAAAATAGCTCGCGCGTTTTCCCCGCTGCGGTCATTACATTACCGGCGCTCCTCGAGGGAACGCGTTCCCCATCAGCTCGAATGGACGCATTCGTGTAAATTTGCGAAGACAAACAAAAAGACAAAGAAAAAAAATGACCTCGGATCTATTTCTAGAACAAACACTACAGA